>NW_027469639.1:0-85844 GCF_051020765.1 Lasioglossum baleicum
CTTCTGAAACGAAGAATCGTCGAATCTGACATAAGTTAGAATAACTCGCGATTGTGCTTGCCGAATCCGAGTTTCTGTGCCAGTTTCGCTTCGTTGTATGCAAATGCACTGATCTAGCACGCGAAACAGCGATTCCGCACAGAAATACACTTCAGAAACGAAGAATCGTCGAATCTAACATAAGATCGAATAAATCGTGATCGTGCTTGCCAAATCCGAGTTTCTGTGCCAATTTCGCTTCGTTGCATGCAAATGCACTGATCTAGCACGCGAAACAGCGATTCCGCACAGAAATACAATTCAGAAACGAAGAATCGTCGAATCTAACATAAGATCGAATAATTCGTGATCGTGCTTGCCGAATCCGAGTTTCTGTGCCAATTTCGGTTCGTTGCATGCAAATGCACTGATGTAGCACGCGAAACAGCGATTCCGCACAGAAATATACTTCTGAAACGAAGAATCGTCGAATCTGACATAAGTTAGAATAACTCGCGATTGTGCTTGCCGAATCCGAGTTTCTGTGCCAATTTCGCTTCGTTGCATGCAAATGCACTGATCTAGCACGCGAAACAGCGATTCCGCACAGAAATACACTTCAGAAACGAAGAATCGTCGAATCTAACATAAGATCGAATAATTCGTGATCGTGCTTGCCGAATCCGAGTTTCTGTGCCAATTTCGCTTCGTTGCATGCAAATGCACTGATCTAGCACGCGAAACAGCGATTCCGCACAGAAATATACTTCTGAAACGAAGAATCGTCGAATCTGACATAAGTTAGAATAACTCGCGATTGTGCTTGCCGAATCCGAGTTTCTGTGCCAATTTCGCTTCGTTGCATGCAAATGCACTGATCTAGCACGCGAAACAGCGATTCCGCACAGAAATACAATTCAGAAACGAAGAATCGTCGAATCTAACATAAGATCGAATAATTCGTGATCGTGCTTGCCGAATCCGAGTTTCTGTGCCAATTTCGCTTCGTTGCATGCAAATGCACTGATCTAGCACGCGAAACAGCGATTCCGCACAGAAATATACTTCTGAAACGAAGAATCGTCGAATCTGACATAAGTTAGAATAACTCGCGATTGTGCTTGCCGAATCCGAGTTTCTGTGCCAATTTCGCTTCGTTGCATGCAAATGCACTGATCTAGCACGCGAAACAGCGATTCCGCACAGAAATATACTTCTGAAACGAAGAATCGTCGAATCTGACATAAGTTAGAATAACTCGCGATTGTGCTTGCCGAATCCGAGTTTCTGTGCCAATTTCGCTTCGTTGCATGCAAATGCACTGATCTAGCACGCGAAACAGCGATTCCGCACAGAAATATACTTCTGAAACGAAGAATCGTCGAATCTGACATAAGTTAGAATAACTCGCGATTGTGCTTGCCGAATCCGAGTTTCTGTGCCAATTTCGCTTCGTTGCATGCAAATGCACTGATCTAGCACGCGAAACAGCGATTCCGCACAGAAATACAATTCAGAAACGAAGAATCGTCGAATCTAATATAAGATCGAATAATTCGTGATCGTGCTTGCCGAATCCGAGTTTCTGTGCCAATTTCGCTTCGTTGCATGCAAATGCACTGATCTAGCACGCGAAACAGCGATTCCGCACAGAAATATACTTCTGAAACGAAGAATCGTCGAATCTGACATAAGTTAGAATAACTCGCGATTGTGCTTGCCGAATCCGAGTTTCTGTGCCAATTTCGCTTCGTTGCATGCAAATGCACTGATCTAGCACGCGAAACAGCGATTCCGCACAGAAATACAATTCAGAAACGAAGAATCGTCGAATCTAACACAAGATCGAATAATTCGTGATCGTGCTTGCCGAATCCGAGTTTCTGTGCCAATTTCGCTTCGTTGCATGCAAATGCACTGATCTAGCACGCGAAACAGCGATTCCGCACAGAAATATACTTCTGAAACGAAGAATCGTCGAATCTGACATAAGTTAGAATAACTCGCGATTGTGCTTGCCGAATCCGAGTTTCTGTGCCAATTTCGCTTCGTTGCATGCAAATGCACTGATCTAGCACGCGAAACAGCGATTCCGCACAGAAATACACTTCAGAAACGAAGAATCGTCGAATCTAACATAATATCGAATAATTCGTGATCGTGCTTGCCGAATCCGAGTTTCTGTGCCAATTTCGCTTCGTTGCATGCAAATGCACTGATCTAGCACGCGAAACAGCGATTCCGCACAGAAATATACTTCTGAAACGAAGAATCGTCGAATCTGACATAAGTTAGAATAACTCGCGATTGTGCTTGCCGAATCCGTGTTTCTGTGCCAATTTCGCTTCGTTGCATGCAAATGCACTGATCTAGCACGCGAAACAGCGATTCCGCACAGAAATACACTTCAGAAACGAAGAATCGTCGAATCTAACATAAGATCGAATAATTCGTGATCGTGCTTGCCGAATCCGAGTTTCTGTGCCAATTTCGCTTCGTTGCATGCAAATGCACTGATCTAGCACGCGAAACAGCGATTCCGCACAGAAATATACTTCTGAAACGAAGAATCGTCGAATCTGACATAAGTTAGAATAACTCGCGATTGTGCTTGCCGAATCCGAGTTTCTGTGCCAATTTCGCTTCGTTGCATGCAAATGCACTGATCTAGCACGCGAAACAGCGATTCCGCACAGAAATACACTTCAGAAACGAAGAATCGTCGAATCTAACATAATATCGAATAATTCGTGATCGTACTTGCCGAATCCGAGTTTCTGTGCCAATTTCGCTTCGTTGCATGCAAATGCACTGATCTAGCACGCGAAACAGCGATTCCGCACAGAAATACACTTCAGAAACGAAGAATCGTCGAATCTAACATAAGATCGAATAATTCGTGATCGTGCTTGCCGAATCCGAGTTTCTGTGCCAATTTCGCTTCGTTGCATGCAAATGCACTGATCTAGCACGCGAAACAGCGATTCCGCACAGAAACATACTTCTGAAACGAAGAATCGTCGAATCTGACATAAGTTAGAATAACTCGCGATTGTGCTTGCCGAATCCGAGTTTCTGTGCCAATTTCGCTTCGTTGCATGCAAATGCACTGATCTAGCACGCGAAACAGCGATTCCGCACAGAAATACACTTCAGAAACGAAGAATCGTCGAATCTAACATAATATCGAATAATTCGTGATCGTGCTTGCCGAATCCGAGTTTCTGTGCCAATTTCGCTTCGTTGCATGCAAATGCACTGATCTAGCACGCGAAACAGCGATTCCGCACAGAAATATACTTCTGAAACGAAGAATCGTCGAATCTGACATAAGTTAGAATAACTCGCGATTGTGCTTGCCGAATCCGAGTTTCTGTGCCAATTTCGCTTCGTTGCATGCAAATGCACTGATCTAGCACGCGAAACAGCGATTCCGCACAGAAATACACTTCAGAAACGAAGAATCGCCGAATCTAACATAAGATCGAATAAATCGTGATCGTGCTTGCCAAATCCGAGTTTCTGTGCCAATTTCGCTTCGTTGCATGCAAATGCACTGATCTAGCACGCGAAACAGCGATTCCGCACAGAAATACAATTCAGAAACGAAGAATCGTCGAATCTAACACAAGATCGAATAATTCGTGATCGTGCTTGCCGAATCCGAGTTTCTGTGCCAATTTCGCTTCGTTGCATGCAAATGCACTGATCTAGCACGCGAAACAGCGATTCCGCACAGAAATATACTTCTGAAACGAAGAATCGTCGAATCTGACATAAGTTAGAATAACTCGCGATTGTGCTTGCCGAATCCGAGTTTCTGTGCCAATTTCGCTTCGTTGCATGCAAATGCACTGATCTAGCACGCGAAACAGCGATTCCGCACAGAAATACAATTCAGAAACGAAGAATCGTCGAATCTAACATAAGATCGAATAATTCGTGATCGTGCTTGCCGAATCCGAGTTTCTGTGCCAATTTCGCTTCGTTGCATGCAAATGCACTGATCTAGCACGCGAAACAGCGATTCCGCACAGAAATATACTTCTGAAACGAAGAATCGTCGAATCTGACATAAGTTACAATAACTCGCGATTGTGCTTGCCGAATCCGAGTTTCTGTGCCAATTTCGCTTCGTTGCATGCAAATGCACTGATCTAGCACGCGAAACAGCGATTCCGCACAGAAATATACTTCTGAAACGAAGAATCGTCGAATCTGACATAAGTTAGAATAACTCGCGATTGTGCTTGCCGAATCCGAGTTTCTGTGCCAATTTCGCTTCGTTGCATGCAAATGCACTGATCTAGCACGCGAAACAGCGATTCCGCACAGAAATATACTTCTGAAACGAAGAATCGTCGAATCTGACATAAGTTAGAATAACTCGCGATTGTGCTTGCCGAATCCGAGTTTCTGTGCCAATTTCGCTTCGTTGCATGCAAATGCACTGATCTAGCACGCGAAACAGCGATTCCGCACAGAAATACAATTCAGAAACGAAGAATCGTCGAATCTAATATAAGATCGAATAATTCGTGATCGTGCTTGCCGAATCCGAGTTTCTGTGCCAATTTCGCTTCGTTGCATGCAAATGCACTGATCTAGCACGCGAAACAGCGATTCCGCACAGAAATATACTTCTGAAACGAAGAATCGTCGAATCTGACATAAGTTAGAATAACTCGCGATTGTGCTTGCCGAATCCGAGTTTCTGTGCCAATTTCGCTTCGTTGCATGCAAATGCACTGATCTAGCACGCGAAACAGCGATTCCGCACAGAAATACAATTCAGAAACGAAGAATCGTCGAATCTAACACAAGATCGAATAATTCGTGATCGTGCTTGCCGAATCCGAGTTTCTGTGCCAATTTCGCTTCGTTGCATGCAAATGCACTGATCTAGCACGCGAAACAGCGATTCCGCACAGAAATATACTTCTGAAACGAAGAATCGTCGAATCTGACATAAGTTAGAATAACTCGCGATTGTGCTTGCCGAATCCGAGTTTCTGTGCCAATTTCGCTTCGTTGCATGCAAATGCACTGATCTAGCACGCGAAACAGCGATTCCGCACAGAAATACACTTCAGAAACGAAGAATCGTCGAATCTAACATAATATCGAATAATTCGTGATCGTGCTTGCCGAATCCGAGTTTCTGTGCCAATTTCGCTTCGTTGCATGCAAATGCACTGATCTAGCACGCGAAACAGCGATTCCGCACAGAAATATACTTCTGAAACGAAGAATCGTCGAATCTGACATAAGTTAGAATAACTCGCGATTGTGCTTGCCGAATCCGAGTTTCTGTGCCAATTTCGCTTCGTTGCATGCAAATGCACTGATCTAGCACGCGAAACAGCGATTCCGCACAGAAATACACTTCAGAAACGAAGAATCGTCGAATCTAACATAATATCGAATAATTCGTGATCGTACTTGCCGAATCCGAGTTTCTGTGCCAATTTCGCTTCGTTGCATGCAAATGCACTGATCTAGCACGCGAAACAGCGATTCCGCACAGAAATATACTTCTGAAACGAAGAATCGTCGAATCTGACATAAGTTAGAATAACTCGCGATTGTGCTTGCCGAATCCGAGTTTCTGTGCCAATTTCGCTTCGTTGTATGCAAATGCACTGATCTAGCACGCGAAACAGCGATTCCGCACAGAAATACACTTCAGAAACGAAGAATCGTCGAATCTAACATAAGATCGAATAAATCGTGATCGTGCTTGCCAAATCCGAGTTTCTGTGCCAATTTCGCTTCGTTGCATGCAAATGCACTGATCTAGCACGCGAAACAGCGATTCCGCACAGAAATACAATTCAGAAACGAAGAATCGTCGAATCTAACATAAGATCGAATAATTCGTGATCGTGCTTGCCGAATCCGAGTTTCTGTGCCAATTTCGCTTCGTTGCATGCAAATGCACTGATGTAGCACGCGAAACAGCGATTCCGCACAGAAATATACTTCTGAAACGAAGAATCGTCGAATCTGACATAAGTTAGAATAACTCGCGATTGTGCTTGCCGAATCCGAGTTTCTGTGCCAATTTCGCTTCGTTGCATGCAAATGCACTGATCTAGCACGCGAAACAGCGATTCCGCACAGAAATACACTTCAGAAACGAAGAATCGTCGAATCTAACATAAGATCGAATAAATCGTGATCGTGCTTGCCAAATCCGAGTTTCTGTGCCAATTTCGCTTCGTTGCATGCAAATGCACTGATCTAGCACGCGAAACAGCGATTCCGCACAGAAATACAATTCAGAAACGCAGAATCGTCGAATCTAACATAAGATCGAATAATTCGTGATCGTGCTTGCCGAATCCGAGTTTCTGTGCCAATTTCGCTTGGTTGCATGCAAATGCACTGATCTAGCACGCGAAACAGCGATTCCGCACAGAAACATACTTCTGAAACGAAGAATCGTCGAATCTGACATAAGTTAGAATAACTCGCGATTGTGCTTGCCGAATCCGAGTTTCTGTGCCAGTTTCGCTTCGTTGTATGCAAATGCACTGATCTAGCACGCGAAACAGCGATTCCGCACAGAAATACACTTCAGAAACGAAGAATCGTCGAATCTAACATAAGATCGAATAAATCGTGATCGTGCTTGCCAAATCCGAGTTTCTGTGCCAATTTCGCTTCGTTGCATGCAAATGCACTGATCTAGCACGCGAAACAGCGATTCCGCACAGAAATACAATTCAGAAACGAAGAATCGTCGAATCTAACATAAGATCGAATAATTCGTGATCGTGCTTGCCGAATCCGAGTTTCTGTGCCAATTTCGCTTCGTTGCATGCAAATGCACTGATGTAGCACGCGAAACAGCGATTCCGCACAGAAATATACTTCTGAAACGAAGAATCGTCGAATCTGACATAAGTTAGAATAACTCGCGATTGTGCTTGCCGAATCCGAGTTTCTGTGCCAATTTCGCTTCGTTGCATGCAAATGCACTGATCTAGCACGCGAAACAGCGATTCCGCACAGAAATACACTTCAGAAACGAAGAATCGTCGAATCTAACATAAGATCGAATAAATCGTGATCGTGCTTGCCAAATCCGAGTTTCTGTGCCAATTTCGCTTCGTTGCATGCAAATGCACTGATCTAGCACGCGAAACAGCGATTCCGCACAGAAATACAATTCAGAAACGCAGAATCGTCGAATCTAACATAAGATCGAATAATTCGTGATCGTGCTTGCCGAATCCGAGTTTCTGTGCCAATTTCGCTTGGTTGCATGCAAATGCACTGATCTAGCACGCGAAACAGCGATTCCGCACAGAAACATACTTCTGAAACGAAGAATCGTCGAATCTGACATAAGTTAGAATAACTCGCGATTGTGCTTGCCGAATCCGAGTTTCTGTGCCAATTTCGCTTCGTTGCATGCAAATGCACTGATCTAGCACGCGAAACAGCGATTCCGCACAGAAATACACTTCAGAAACGAAGAATCGTCGAATCTAACATAAGATCGAATAAATCGTGATCCTGCTTGCCAAATCCGAGTTTCTGTGCCAATTTCGCTTCGTTGCATGCAAATGCACTGATCTAGCACGCGAAACAGCGATTCCGCACAGAAATATACTTCTGAAACGAAGAATCGTCGAATCTGACATAAGTTAGAATAACTCGCGATTGTGCTTGCCGAATCCGAGTTTCTGTGCCAATTTCGCTTCGTTGCATGCAAATGCACTGATCTAGCACGCGAAACAGCGATTCCGCACAGAAATACACTTCAGAAACGAAGAATCGTCGAATCTAACATAATATCGAATAATTCGTGATCGTGCTTGCCGAATCCGAGTTTCTGTGCCAATTTCGCTTCGTTGCATGCAAATGCACTGATCTAGCACGCGAAACAGCGATTCCGCACAGAAATATACTTCTGAAACGAAGAATCGTCGAATCTGACATAAGTTAGAATAACTCGCGATTGTGCTTGCCGAATCCGAGTTTCTGTGCCAATTTCGCTTCGTTGCATGCAAATGCACTGATCTAGCACGCGAAACAGCGATTCCGCACAGAAATACACTTCAGAAACGAAGAATCGTCGAATCTAACATAAGATCGAATAAATCGTGATCCTGCTTGCCAAATCCGAGTTTCTGTGCCAATTTCGCTTCGTTGCATGCAAATGCACTGATCTAGCACGCGAAACAGCGATTCCGCACAGAAATATACTTCTGAAACGAAGAATCGTCGAATCTGACATAAGTTAGAATAACTCGCGATTGTGCCTGCCGAATCCGAGTTTCTGTGCCAATTTCGCTTCGTTGCATGCAAATGCACTGATCTAGCACGCGAAACAGCGATTCCGCACAGAAATACACTTCAGAAACGAAGAATCGTCGAATCTAACATAAGATCGAATAATTCGTGATCGTGCTTGCCGAATCCGAGTTTCTGTGCCAATTTCGCTTCGTTGCATGCAAATGCACTGATCTAGCACGCGAAACAGCGATTCCGCACAGAAATATACTTCAGAAACGAAGAATCGTCGAATCTAACATAAGATCGAATAATTCGTGATCGTGCTTGCCGAATCCGAGTTTCTGTGCCAATTTCGCTTCGTTGCATGCAAATGCACTGATCTAGCACGCGAAACAGCGATTCCGCACAGAAATATACTTCAGAAACGAAGAATCGTCGAATCTAACATAAGATCGAATAATTCGTGATCGTGCTTGCCGAATCCGAGTTTCTGTGCCAATTTCGCTTGGTTGCATGCAAATGCACTGATCTAGCACGCGAAACAGCGATTCCGCACAGAAACATACTTCTGAAACGAAGAATCGTCGAATCTGACATAAGTTAGAATAACTCGCGATTGTGCTTGCCGAATCCGAGTTTCTGTGCCAATTTCGCTTCGTTGCATGCAAATGCACTGATCTAGCACGCGAAACAGCGATTCCGCACAGAAATACAATTCAGAAACGAAGAATCGTCGAATCTAACATAAGATCGAATAATTCGTGATCGTGCTTGCCGAATCCGAGTTTCTGTGCCAATTTCGCTTCGTTGCATGCAAATGCACTGATCTAGCACGCGAAACAGCGATTCCGCACAGAAATATACTTCTGAAACGAAGAATCGTCGAATCTGACATAAGTTAGAATAACTCGCGATTGTGCTTGCCGAATCCGAGTTTCTGTGCCAATTTCGCTTCGTTGCATGCAAATGCACTGATCTAGCACGCGAAACAGCGATTCCGCACAGAAATACACTTCAGAAACGAAGAATCGCCGAATCTAACATAAGATCGAATAAATCGTGATCGTGCTTGCCAAATCCGAGTTTCTGTGCCAATTTCGCTTCGTTGCATGCAAATGCACTGATCTAGCACGCGAAACAGCGATTCCGCACAGAAATACAATTCAGAAACGAAGAATCGTCGAATCTAACACAAGATCGAATAATTCGTGATCGTGCTTGCCGAATCCGAGTTTCTGTGCCAATTTCGCTTCGTTGCATGCAAATGCACTGATCTAGCACGCGAAACAGCGATTCCGCACAGAAATATACTTCTGAAACGAAGAATCGTCGAATCTGACATAAGTTAGAATAACTCGCGATTGTGCTTGCCGAATCCGAGTTTCTGTGCCAATTTCGCTTCGTTGCATGCAAATGCACTGATCTAGCACGCGAAACAGCGATTCCGCACAGAAATATACTTCTGAAACGAAGAATCGTCGAATCTGACATAAGTTAGAATAACTCGCGATTGTGCTTGCCGAATCCGAGTTTCTGTGCCAATTTCGCTTCGTTGCATGCAAATGCACTGATCTAGCACGCGAAACAGCGATTCCGCACAGAAATATACTTCTGAAACGAAGAATCGTCGAATCTGACATAAGTTAGAATAACTCGCGATTGTGCTTGCCGAATCCGAGTTTCTGTGCCAATTTCGCTTCGTTGCATGCAAATGCACTGATCTAGCACGCGAAACAGCGATTCCGCACAGAAATATACTTCTGAAACGAAGAATCGTCGAATCTGACATAAGTTAGAATAACTCGCGATTGTGCTTGCCGAATCCGAGTTTCTGTGCCAATTTCGCTTCGTTGCATGCAAATGCACTGATCTAGCACGCGAAACAGCGATTCCGCACAGAAATACAATTCAGAAACGAAGAATCGTCGAATCTAACATAAGATCGAATAATTCGTGATCGTGCTTGCCGAATCCGAGTTTCTGTGCCAATTTCGCTTCGTTGCATGCAAATGCACTGATCTAGCACGCGAAACAGCGATTCCGCACAGAAATATACTTCTGAAACGAAGAATCGTCGAATCTGACATAAGTTAGAATAACTCGCGATTGTGCTTGCCGAATCCGAGTTTCTGTGCCAATTTCGCTTCGTTGCATGCAAATGCACTGATCTAGCACGCGAAACAGCGATTCCGCACAGAAATACAATTCAGAAACGAAGAATCGTCGAATCTAACACAAGATCGAATAATTCGTGATCGTGCTTGCCGAATCCGAGTTTCTGTGCCAATTTCGCTTCGTTGCATGCAAATGCACTGATCTAGCACGCGAAACAGCGATTCCGCACAGAAATATACTTCTGAAACGAAGAATCGTCGAATCTGACATAAGTTAGAATAACTCGCGATTGTGCTTGCCGAATCCGAGTTTCTGTGCCAATTTCGCTTCGTTGCATGCAAATGCACTGATCTAGCACGCGAAACAGCGATTCCGCACAGAAATACACTTCAGAAACGAAGAATCGTCGAATCTAACATAATATCGAATAATTCGTGATCGTGCTTGCCGAATCCGAGTTTCTGTGCCAATTTCGCTTCGTTGCATGCAAATGCACTGATCTAGCACGCGAAACAGCGATTCCGCACAGAAATATACTTCTGAAACGAAGAATCGTCGAATCTGACATAAGTTAGAATAACTCGCGATTGTGCTTGCCGAATCCGTGTTTCTGTGCCAATTTCGCTTCGTTGCATGCAAATGCACTGATCTAGCACGCGAAACAGCGATTCCGCACAGAAATACACTTCAGAAACGAAGAATCGCCGAATCTAACATAAGATCGAATAAATCGTGATCGTGCTTGCCAAATCCGAGTTTCTGTGCCAATTTCGCTTCGTTGCATGCAAATGCACTGATCTAGCACGCGAAACAGCGATTCCGCACAGAAATACAATTCAGAAACGAAGAATCGTCGAATCTAACATAAGATCGAATAATTCGTGATCGTGCTTGCCGAATCCGAGTTTCTGTGCCAATTTCGCTTCGTTGCATGCAAATGCACTGATCTAGCACGCGAAACAGCGATTCCGCACAGAAATATACTTCTGAAACGAAGAATCGTCGAATCTGACATAAGTTAGAATAACTCGCGATTGTGCTTGCCGAATCCGAGTTTCTGTGCCAATTTCGCTTCGTTGCATGCAAATGCACTGATCTAGCACGCGAAACAGCGATTCCGCACAGAAATACACTTCAGAAACGAAGAATCGTCGAATCTAACATAATATCGAATAATTCGTGATCGTACTTGCCGAATCCGAGTTTCTGTGCCAATTTCGCTTCGTTGCATGCAAATGCACTGATCTAGCACGCGAAACAGCGATTCCGCACAGAAATATACTTCTGAAACGAAGAATCGTCGAATCTGACATAAGTTAGAATAACTCGCGATTGTGCTTGCCGAATCCGAGTTTCTGTGCCAATTTCGCTTCGTTGTATGCAAATGCACTGATCTAGCACGCGAAACAGCGATTCCGCACAGAAATACACTTCAGAAACGAAGAATCGTCGAATCTAACATAAGATCGAATAAATCGTGATCGTGCTTGCCAAATCCGAGTTTCTGTGCCAATTTCGCTTCGTTGCATGCAAATGCACTGATCTAGCACGCGAAACAGCGATTCCGCACAGAAATACAATTCAGAAACGAAGAATCGTCGAATCTAACATAAGATCGAATAATTCGTGATCGTGCTTGCCGAATCCGAGTTTCTGTGCCAATTTCGCTTCGTTGCATGCAAATGCACTGATGTAGCACGCGAAACAGCGATTCCGCACAGAAATATACTTCTGAAACGAAGAATCGTCGAATCTGACATAAGTTAGAATAACTCGCGATTGTGCTTGCCGAATCCGAGTTTCTGTGCCAATTTCGCTTCGTTGCATGCAAATGCACTGATCTAGCACGCGAAACAGCGATTCCGCACAGAAATACACTTCAGAAACGAAGAATCGTCGAATCTAACATAAGATCGAATAAATCGTGATCGTGCTTGCCAAATCCGAGTTTCTGTGCCAATTTCGCTTCGTTGCATGCAAATGCACTGATCTAGCACGCGAAACAGCGATTCCGCACAGAAATACAATTCAGAAACGCAGAATCGTCGAATCTAACATAAGATCGAATAATTCGTGATCGTGCTTGCCGAATCCGAGTTTCTGTGCCAATTTCGCTTGGTTGCATGCAAATGCACTGATCTAGCACGCGAAACAGCGATTCCGCACAGAAACATACTTCTGAAACGAAGAATCGTCGAATCTGACATAAGTTAGAATAACTCGCGATTGTGCTTGCCGAATCCGAGTTTCTGTGCCAATTTCGCTTCGTTGCATGCAAATGCACTGATCTAGCACGCGAAACGGCGATTCCGCACAGAAATATACTTCTGAAACGAAGAATCGTCGAATCTGACATAAGTTAGAATAACTCACGATTGTGCTTGCCGAATCCGAGTTTCTGTGCCAATTTCGCTTCGTTGCATGCAAATGCACTGATCTAGCACGCGAAACAGCGATTCCGCACAGAAATACACTTCAGAAACGAAGAATCGTCGAATCTAACATAATGTCGAATAATTCGTGATCGTGCTTGCCGAATCCGAGTTTCTGTGCCAATTTCGCTTCGTTGCATGCAAATGCACTGATCTAGCAAGCGAAACAGCGATTCCGCACAGAAATATACTTCTGAAACGAAGAATCGTCAAATCTGACATAAGTTAGAATAACTCGCGATTGTGCTTGCCGAATCCGAGTTTCTGTGCCAATTTCGCTTCGTTGCATACAAATGCACTGATCTAGCACGCGAAACAGCGATTCCGCACAGAAATACACTTCAGAAACGAAGAATCGCCGAATCTAACATAAGATCGAATAAATCGTGATCGTGCTTGCCAAATCCGAGTTTCTGTGCCAATTTCGCTTCGTTGCATGCAAATGCACTGATCTAGCACGCGAAACAGCGATTCCGCACAGAAATACAATTCAGAAACGAAGAATCGTCGAATCTAACATAAGATCGAATAATTCGTGATCGTGCTTGCCGAATCCGAGTTTCTGTGCCAATTTCGCTTCGTTGCATGCAAATGCACTGATCTAGCACGCGAAACAGCGATTCCGCACAGAAATACACTTCAGAAACGAAGAATCGTCGAATCTAACATAATGTCGAATAATTCGTGATCGTGCTTGCCGAATCCGAGTTTCTGTGCCAATTTCGCTTCGTTGCATGCAAATGCACTGATCTAGCAAGCGAAACAGCGATTCCGCACAGAAATATACTTCTGAAACGAAGAATCGTCGAATCTGACATAAGTTAGAATAACTCGCGATTGTGCTTGCCGAATCCGAGTTTCTGTGCCAATTTCGCTTCGTTGCATGCAAATGCACTGATCTAGCACGCGAAACAGCGATTCCGCACAGAAATACACTTCAGAAACGAAGAATCGCCGAATCTAACATAAGATCGAATAAATCGTGATCGTGCTTGCCAAATCCGAGTTTCTGTGCCAATTTCGCTTCGTTGCATGCAATTGCACTGATCTAGCACGCGAAACAGCGATTCCGCACAGAAATACAATTCAGAAACGAAGAATCGTCGAATCTAACATAAGATCGAATAATTCGTGATCGTGCTTGCCGAATCCGAGTTTCTGTGCCAATTTCGCTTCGTTGCATGCAAATGCACTGATCTAGCACGCGAAACAGCGATTCCGCACAGAAATACAATTCAGAAACGAAGAATCGTCGAATCTAACATAAGATCGAATAATTCGTGATCGTGCTTGCCGAATCCGAGTTTCTGTGCCAATTTCGCTTGGTTGCATGCAAATGCACTGATCTAGCACGCGAAACAGCGATTCCGCACAGAAACATACTTCTGAAACGAAGAATCGTCGAATCTGACATAAGTTAGAATAACTCGCGATTGTGCTTGCCGAATCCGAGTTTCTGTGCCAATTTCGCTTCGTTGCATGCAAATGCACTGATCTAGCACGCGAAACAGCGATTCCGCACAGAAATATACTTCTGAAACGAAGAATCGTCGAATCTAACATAAGATCGAATAATTCGTGATCGTGCTTGCCGAATCCGAGTTTCTGTGCCAATTTCGCTTCGTTGCATGCAAATGCACTGATCTAGCACGCGAAACAGCGATTCCGCACAGAAATATACTTCTGAAACGAAGAATCGTCGAATCTGACATAAGTTAGAATAACTCGCGATTGTGCTTGCCGAATCCGAGTTTCTGTGCCAATTTCGCTTCGTTGCATGCAAATGCACTGATCTAGCACGCGAAACGGCGATTCCGCACAGAAATATACTTCTGAAACGAAGAATCGTCGAATCTGACATAAGTTAGAATAACTCGCGATTGTGCTTGCCGAATCCGAGTTTCTGTGCCAATTTCGCTTCGTTGCATGCAAATGCACTGATCTAGCACGCGAAACAGCGATTCCGCACAGAAATACAATTCAGAAACGAAGAATCGTCGAATCTAACATAAGATCGAATAATTCGTGATCGTGCTTGCCGAATCCGAGTTTCTGTGAAAAATTTCGCTTCGTTGCATGCAAATGCACTGATCTAGCACGCGAAACAGCGATTCCGCACAGAAATATACTTCTGAAACGAAGAATCGTCGAATCTGACATAAGTTAGAATAACTCGCGATTGTGCTTGCCGAATCCGAGTTTCTGTGCCAATTTCGCTTCGTTGCATGCAAATGCACTGATCTAGCACGCGAAACAGCGATTCCGCACAGAAATACAATTCAGAAACGAAGAATCGTCGAATCTAACATAAGATCGAATAATTCGTGATCGTGCTTGCCGAATCCGAGTTTCTGTGCCAATTTCGCTTCGTTGCATGCAAATGCACTGATCTAGCACGCGAAACAGCGATTCCGCACAGAAATACACTTCAGAAACGAAGAATCGCCGAATCTAACATAAGATCGAATAAATCGTGATCGTGCTTGCCAAATCCGAGTTTCTGTGCCAATTTCGCTTCGTTGCATGCAAATGCACTGATCTAGCACGCGAAACAGCGATTCCGCACAGAAATACAATTCAGAAACGAAGAATCGTCGAATCTAACATAAGATCGAATAATTCGTGATCGTGCTTGCCGAATCCGAGTTTCTGTGCCAATTTCGCTTCGTTGCATGCAAATGCACTGATCTAGCACGCGAAACAGCGATTCCGCACAGAAATATACTTCTGAAACGAAGAATCGTCGAATCTGACATAAGTTAGAATAACTCGCGATTGTGCTTGCCGAATCCGAGTTTCTGTGCCAATTTCGCTTCGTTGCATGCAAATGCACTGATCTAGCACGCGAAACAGCGATTCCGCACAGAAATATACTTCTGAAACGAAGAATCGTCGAATCTGACATAAGTTAGAATAACTCGCGATTGTGCTTGCCGAATCCGAGTTTCTGTGCCAATTTCGCTTCGTTGCATGCAAATGCACTGATCTAGCACGCGAAACAGCGATTCCGCACAGAAATACACTTCAGAAACGAAGAATCGTCGAATCTAACGTAAGATCGAATAAATCGTGATCGTGCTTGCCGAATCCGAGTTTCTGTGCCAATTTCGCTTAGTTGCATGCAAATGCACTGATCTAGCACGCGAAACAGCGATTCCGCACAGAAATACAATTCAGAAACGAAGAATCGTCGAATCTAACATAAGATCGAATAATTCGTGATCGTGCTTGCCGAATCCGAGTTTCTGTGCCAATTTCGCTTGGTTGCATGCAAATGCACTGATCTAGCACGCGAAACAGCGATTCCGCACAGAAACATACTTCTGAAACGAAGAATCGTCGAATCTGACATAAGTTAGAATAACTCGCGATTGTGCTTGCCGAATCCGAGTTTCTGTGCCAATTTCGCTTCGTTGCATGCAAATGCACTGATCTAGCACGCGAAACAGCGATTCCGCACAGAAATATACTTCTGAAACGAAGAATCGTCGAATCTAACATAAGATCGAATAATTCGTGATCGTGCTTGCCGAATCCGAGTTTCTGTGCCAATTTCGCTTCGTTGCATGCAAATGCACTGATCTAGCACGCGAAACAGCGATTCCGCACAGAAATATACTTCTGAAACGAAGAATCGTCGAATCTGACATAAGTTAGAATAACTCGCGATTGTGCTTGCCGAATCCGAGTTTCTGTGCCAATTTCGCATCGTTGCATGCAAATGCACTGATCTAGCACGCGAAACGGCGATTCCGCACAGAAATATACTTCTGAAACGAAGAATCGTCGAATCTGACATAAGTTAGAATAACTCGCGATTGTGCTTGCCGAATCCGAGTTTCTGTGCCAATTTCGCTTCGTTGCATGCAAATGCACTGATCTAGCACGCGAAACAGCGATTCCGCACAGAAATACACTTCAGAAACGAAGAATCGTCGAATCTAACATAATGTCGAATAATTCGTGATCGTGCTTGCCGAATCCGAGTTTCTGTGCCAATTTCGCTTCGTTGCATGCAAATGCACTGATCTAGCACGCGAAACAGCGATTCCGCACAGAAATATACTTCTGAAACGAAGAATCGTCGAATCTGACATAAGTTAGAATAACTCGCGATTGTGCTTGCCGAATCCGAGTTTCTGTGCCAATTTCGCTTCGTTGCATGCAAATGCACTGATCTAGCACGCGAAACAGCGATTCCGCACAGAAATACACTTCAGAAACGAAGAATCGCCGAATCTAACATAAGATCGAATAAATCGTGATCGTGCTTGCCAAATCCGAGTTTCTGTGCCAATTTCGCTTCGTTGCATGCAAATGCACTGATCTAGCACGCGAAACAGCGATTCCGCACAGAAATACAATTCAGAAACGAAGAATCGTCGAATCTAACATAAGATCGAATAATTCGTGATCGTGCTTGCCGAATCCGAGTTTCTGTGCCAATTTCGCTTCGTTGCATGCAAATGCACTGATCTAGCACGCGAAACAGCGATTCCGCACAGAAATATACTTCTGAAACGAAGAATCGTCGAATCTGACATAAGTTAGAATAACTCGCGATTGTGCTTGCCGAATCCGAGTTTCTGTGCCAATTTCGCTTCGTTGCATGCAAATGCACTGATCTAGCACGCGAAACAGCGATTCCGCACAGAAATACAATTCAGAAACGAAGAATCGTCGAATCTAACATAAGATCGAATAATTCGTGATCGTGCTTGCCGAATCCGAGTTTCTGTGCCAATTGCGCTTCGTTGCATGCAAATGCACTGATCTAGCACGCGAAACAGCGATTCCGCACAGAAATACACTTCAGAAACGAAGAATCGCCGAATCTAACATAAGATCGAATAAATCGTGATCGTGCTTGCCAAATCCGAGTTTCTGTGCCAATTTCGCTTCGTTGCATGCAAATGCACTGATCTAGCACGCGAAACAGCGATTCCGCACAGAAATACAATTCAGAAACGAAGAATCGTCGAATCTAACATAAGATCGAATAATTCGTGATCGTGCTTGCCGAATCCGAGTTTCTGTGCCAATTTCGCTTCGTTGCATGCAAATGCACTGATCTAGCACGCGAAACAGCGATTCCGCACAGAAATACACTTCAGAAACGAAGAATCGTCGTATCTAACATAAGATCGAATAAATCGTGATCGTGCTTGCCAAATCCGAGTTTCTGTGCCAATTTCGCTTCGTTGCATGCAAATGCACTGATGTAGCACGCGAAACAGCGATTCCGCACAGAAATACAATTCAGAAACGAAGAATCGTCGAATCTAACATAAGATCGAATAATTCGTGATCGTGCTTGCCGAATCCGAGTTTCTGTGCCAATTTCGCTTGGTTGCATGCAAATGCACTGATCTAGCACGCGAAACAGCGATTCCGCACAGAAATATACTTCAGAAACGAAGAATCGTCGAATCTAACATAAGATCGAATAATTCGTGATCGTGCTTGCCGAATCCGAGTTTCTGTGCCAATTTCGCTTCGTTGCATGCAAATGCACTGATCTAGCACGCGAAACAGCGATTCCGCACAGAAATATACTTCTGAAACGAAGAATCGTCGAATCTGACATAAGTTAGAATAACTCGCGATTGTGCTTGCCGAATCCGAGTTTCTGTGCCAATTTCGCTTCGTTGCATGCAAATGCACTGATCTAGCACGCGAAACAGCGATTCCGCACAGAAATACACTTCAGAAACGAAGAATCGTCGAATCTAACATAATATCGAATAATTCGTGATCGTGCTTGCCGAATCCGAGTTTCTGTGCCAATTTCGCTTCGTTGCATGCAAATGCACTGATCTAGCACGCGAAACAGCGATTCCGCACAGAAATATACTTCTGAATCGAAGAATCGTCGAATCTGACATAAGTTAGAATAACTCGCGATTGTGCTTGCCGAATCCGAGTTTCTGTGCCAATTTCGCTTCGTTGCATGCAAATGCACTGATCTAGCACGCGAAACAGCGATTCCGCACAGAAATACACTTCAGAAACGAAGAATCGCCGAATCTAACATAAGATCGAATAAATCGTGATCGTGCTTGCCAAATCCGAGTTTCTGTGCCAATTTCGCTTCGTTGCATGCAAATGCACTGATCTAGCACGCGAAACAGCGATTCCGCACAGAAATACAATTCAGAAACGAAGAATCGTCGAATCTAACATAAGATCGAATAATTCGTGATCGTGCTTGCCGAATCCGAGTTTCTGTGCCAATTTCGCTTCGTTGCATGCAAATGCACTGATCTAGCACGCGAAACAGCGATTCCGCACAGAAATATACTTCTGAAACGAAGAATCGTCGAATCTGACATAAGTTAGAATAACTCGCGATTGTGCTTGCCGAATCCGAGTTTCTGTGCCAATTTCGCTTCGTTGCATGCAAATGCACTGATCTAGCACGCGAAACAGCGATTCCGCACAGAAATACACTTCAGAAACGAAGAATCGTCGAATCTAACATAATATCGAATAATTCGTGATCGTGCTTGCCGAATCCGAGTTTCTGTGCCAATTTCGCTTCGTTGCATGCAAATGCACTGATCTAGCACGCGAAACAGCGATTCCGCACAGAAATATACTTCTGAAACGAAGAATCGTCGAATCTGACATAAGTTAGAATAACTCGCGATTGTGCTTGCCGAATCCGAGTTTCTGTGCCAATTTCGCTTCGTTGCATGCAAATGCACTGATCTAGCACGCGAAACAGCGATTCCGCACAGAAATACAATTCAGAAACGAAGAATCGTCGAATCTAACATAAGATCGAATAATTCGTGATCGTGCTTGCCGAATCCGAGTTTCTGTGCCAATTTCGCTTCGTTGCATGCAAATGCACTGATCTAGCACGCGAAACAGCGATTCCGCACAGAAATATACTTCTGAAACGAAGAATCGTCGAATCTGACATAAGTTAGAATAACTCGCGATTGTGCTTGCCGAATCCGAGTTTCTGTGCCAATTTCGCTTCGTTGCATGCAAATGCACTGATCTAGCACGCGAAACAGCGATTCCGCACAGAAATACAATTCAGAAACGAAGAATCGTCGAATCTAACATAAGATCGAATAATTCGTGATCGTGCTTGCCGAATCCGAGTTTCTGTGCCAATTGCGCTTCGTTGCATGCAAATGCACTGATCTAGCACGCGAAACAGCGATTCCGCACAGAAATACACTTCAGAAACGAAGAATCGCCGAATCTAACATAAGATCGAATAAATCGTGATCGTGCTTGCCAAATCCGAGTTTCTGTGCCAATTTCGCTTCGTTGCATGCAAATGCACTGATCTAGCACGCGAAACAGCGATTCCGCACAGAAATACAATTCAGAAACGAAGAATCGTCGAATCTAACATAAGATCGAATAATTCGTGATCGTGCTTGCCGAATCCGAGTTTCTGTGCCAATTTCGCTTCGTTGCATGCAAATGCACTGATCTAGCACGCGAAACAGCGATTCCGCACAGAAATACACTTCAGAAACGAAGAATCGTCGTATCTAACATAAGATCGAATAAATCGTGATCGTGCTTGCCAAATCCGAGTTTCTGTGCCAATTTCGCTTCGTTGCATGCAAATGCACTGATGTAGCACGCGAAACAGCGATTCCGCACAGAAATACAATTCAGAAACGAAGAATCGTCGAATCTAACATAAGATCGAATAATTCGTGATCGTGCTTGCCGAATCCGAGTTTCTGTGCCAATTTCGCTTGGTTGCATGCAAATGCACTGATCTAGCACGCGAAACAGCGATTCCGCACAGAAATATACTTCAGAAACGAAGAATCGTCGAATCTAACATAAGATCGAATAATTCGTGATCGTGCTTGCCGAATCCGAGTTTCTGTGCCAATTTCGCTTCGTTGCATGCAAATGCACTGATCTAGCACGCGAAACAGCGATTCCGCACAGAAATATACTTCTGAAACGAAGAATCGTCGAATCTGACATAAGTTAGAATAACTCGCGATTGTGCTTGCCGAATCCGAGTTTCTGTGCCAATTTCGCTTCGTTGCATGCAAATGCACTGATCTAGCACGCGAAACAGCGATTCCGCACAGAAATACACTTCAGAAACGAAGAATCGTCGAATCTAACATAATATCGAATAATTCGTGATCGTGCTTGCCGAATCCGAGTTTCTGTGCCAATTTCGCTTCGTTGCATGCAAATGCACTGATCTAGCACGCGAAACAGCGATTCCGCACAGAAATATACTTCTGAATCGAAGAATCGTCGAATCTGACATAAGTTAGAATAACTCGCGATTGTGCTTGCCGAATCCGAGTTTCTGTGCCAATTTCGCTTCGTTGCATGCAAATGCACTGATCTAGCACGCGAAACAGCGATTCCGCACAGAAATACACTTCAGAAACGAAGAATCGCCGAATCTAACATAAGATCGAATAAATCGTGATCGTGCTTGCCAAATCCGAGTTTCTGTGCCAATTTCGCTTCGTTGCATGCAAATGCACTGATCTAGCACGCGAAACAGCGATTCCGCACAGAAATACAATTCAGAAACGAAGAATCGTCGAATCTAACATAAGATCGAATAATTCGTGATCGTGCTTGCCGAATCCGAGTTTCTGTGCCAATTTCGCTTCGTTGCATGCAAATGCACTGATCTAGCACGCGAAACAGCGATTCCGCACAGAAATATACTTCTGAAACGAAGAATCGTCGAATCTGACATAAGTTAGAATAACTCGCGATTGTGCTTGCCGAATCCGAGTTTCTGTGCCAATTTCGCTTCGTTGCATGCAAATGCACTGATCTAGCACGCGAAACAGCGATTCCGCACAGAAATACACTTCAGAAACGAAGAATCGTCGAATCTAACATAATATCGAATAATTCGTGATCGTGCTTGCCGAATCCGAGTTTCTGTGCCAATTTCGCTTCGTTGCATGCAAATGCACTGATCTAGCACGCGAAACAGCGATTCCGCACAGAAATATACTTCTGAAACGAAGAATCGTCGAATCTGACATAAGTTAGAATAACTCGCGATTGTGCTTGCCGAATCCGAGTTTCTGTGCCAATTTCGCTTCGTTGCATGCAAATGCACTGATCTAGCACGCGAAACAGCGATTCCGCACAGAAATACACTTCAGAAACGAAGAATCGTCGAATCTAACATAAGATCGAATAAATCGTGATCGTGCTTGCCAAATCCGAGTTTCTGTGCCAATTTCGCTTCGTTGCATGCAAATGCACTGATCTATCACGCGAAACAGCGATTCCGCACAGAAATACAATTCAGAAACGAAGAATCGTCGAATCTAACATAAGATCGAATAATTCGTGATCGTGCTTGCCGAATCCGAGTTTCTGTGCCAATTTCGCTTCGTTGCATGCAAATGCACTGATGTAGCACGCGAAACAGCGATTCCGCACAGAAATATACTTCTGAAACGAAGAATCGTCGAATCTGACATAAGTTAGAATAACTCGCGATTGTGCTTGCCGAATCCGAGTTTCTGTGCCAATTTCGCTTCGTTGCATGCAAATGCACTGATCTAGCACGCGAAACAGCGATTCCGCACAGAAATACACTTCAGAAACGAAGAATCGTCGAATCTAACATAAGATCGAATAAATCGTGATCGTGCTTGCCAAATCCGAGTTTCTGTCCCAATTTCGCTTCGTTGCATGCAAATGCACTGATCTAGCACGCGAAACAGCGATTCCGCACAGAAATACAATTCAGAAACGAAGAATCGTCGAATCTAACATAAGATCGAATAATTCGTGATCGTGCTTGCCGAATCCGAGTTTCTGTGCCAATTTCGCTTGGTTGCATGCAAATGCACTGATCTAGCACGCGAAACAGCGATTCCGCACAGAAACATACTTCTGAAACGAAGAATCGTCGAATCTGACATAAGTTAGAATAACTCGCGATTGTGCTTGCCGAATCCGAGTTTCTGTGCCAATTTCGCTTCGTTGCATGCAAATGCACTGATCTAGCACGCGAAACGGCGATTCCGCACAGAAATATACTTCTGAAACGAAGAATCGTCGAATCTGACATAAGTTAGAATAACTCACGATTGTGCTTGCCGAATCCGAGTTTCTGTGCCAATTTCGCTTCGTTGCATGCAAATGCACTGATCTAGCACGCGAAACAGCGATTCCGCACAGAAATACACTTCAGAAACGAAGAATCGTCGAATCTAACATAATGTCGAATAATTCGTGATCGTGCTTGCCGAATCCGAGTTTCTGTGCCAATTTCGCTTCGTTGCATGCAAATGCACTGATCTAGCAAGCGAAACAGCGATTCCGCACAGAAATATACTTCTGAAACGAAGAATCGTCGAATCTGACATAAGTTAGAATAACTCGCGATTGTGCTTGCCGAATCCGAGTTTCTGTGCCAATTTCGCTTCGTTGCATGCAAATGCACTGATCTAGCACGCGAAACAGCGATTCCGCACAGAAATACACTTCAGAAACGAAGAATCGCCGAATCTAACATAAGATCGAATAAATCGTGATCGTGCTTGCCAAATCCGAGTTTCTGTGCCAATTTCGCTTCGTTGCATGCAAATGCACTGATCTAGCACGCGAAACAGCGATTCCGCACAGAAATACAATTCAGAAACGAAGAATCGTCGAATCTAACATAAGATCGAATAATTCGTGATCGTGCTTGCCGAATCCGAGTTTCTGTGCCAATTTCGCTTCGTTGCATGCAAATGCACTGATCTAGCACGCGAAACAGCGATTCCGCACAGAAATACAATTCAGAAACGAAGAATCGTCGAATCTAACATAAGATCGAATAATTCGTGATCGTGCTTGCCGAATCCGAGTTTCTGTGCCAATTTCGCTTGGTTGCATGCAAATGCACTGATCTAGCACGCGAAACAGCGATTCCGCACAGAAACATACTTCTGAAACGAAGAATCGTCGAATCTGACATAAGTTAGAATAACTCGCGATTGTGCTTGCCGAATCCGAGTTTCTGTGCCAATTTCGCTTCGTTGCATGCAAATGCACTGATCTAGCACGCGAAACAGCGATTCCGCACAGAAATACAATTCAGAAACGAAGAATCGTCGAATCTAACATAAGATCGAATAATTCGTGATCGTGCTTGCCGAATCCGAGTTTCTGTGCCAATTTCGCTTCGTTGCATGCAAATGCACTGATCTAGCACGCGAAACAGCGATTCCGCACAGAAATATACTTCTGAAACGAAGAATCGTCGAATCTGACATAAGTTAGAATAACTCGCGATTGTGCTTGCCGAATCCGAGTTTCTGTGCCAATTTCGCTTCGTTGCATGCAAATGCACTGATCTAGCACGCGAAACAGCGATTCCGCACAGAAATACACTTCAGAAACGAAGAATCGTCGAATCTAACATAATATCGAATAATTCGTGATCGTGCTTGCCGAATCCGAGTTTCTGTGCCAATTTCGCTTCGTTGCATGCAAATGCACTGATCTAGCACGCGAAACAGCGATTCCGCACAGAAATATACTTCTGAAACGAAGAATCGTCGAATCTGACATAAGATCGAATAATTCGTGATCGTGCTTGCCGAATCCGAGTTTCTGTGCCAATTTCGCTTCGTTGCATGCAAATGCACTGATCTAGCACGCGAAACAGCGATTCCGCACAGAAATACAATTCAGAAACGAAGAATCGTCGAATCTAACATAAGATCGAATAATTCGTGATCGTGCTTGCCGAATCCGAGTTTCTGTGCCAATTTCGCTTCGTTGCATGCAAATGCACTGATCTAGCACGCGAAACAGCGATTCCGCACAGAAATATACTTCTGAAACGAAGAATCGTCGAATCTGACATAAGTTAGAATAACTCGCGATTGTGCTTGCCGAATCCGAGTTTCTGTGCCAATTTCGCTTCGTTGCATGCAAATGCACTGATCTAGCACGCGAAACAGCGATTCCGCACAGAAATACACTTCAGAAACGAAGAATCGTCGAATCTAACATAAGATCGAATAAATCGTGATCGTGCTTGCCAAATCCGAGTTTCTGTGCCAATTTCGCTTCGTTGCATGCAAATGCACTGATCTAGCACGCGAAACAGCGATTCCGCACAGAAATACAATTCAGAAACGAAGAATCGTCGAATCTAACATAAGATCGAATAATTCGTGATCGTGCTTGCCGAATCCGAGTTTCTGTGCCAATTTCGCTTCGTTGCATGCAAATGCACTGATGTAGCACGCGAAACAGCGATTCCGCACAGAAATATACTTCTGAAACGAAGAATCGTCGAATCTGACATAAGTTAGAATAACTCGCGATTGTGCTTGCCGAATCCGAGTTTCTGTGCCAATTTCGCTTCGTTGCATGCAAATGCACTGATCTAGCACGCGAAACAGCGATTCCGCACAGAAATATACTTCTGAAACGAAGAATCGTCAAATCTGACATAAGTTAGAATAACTCGCGATTGTGCTTGCCGAATCCGAGTTTCTGTGCCAATTTCGCTTCGTTGCATGCAAATGCACTGATCTAGCACGCGAAACAGCGATTCCGCACAGAAATACACTTCAGAAACGAAGAATCGCCGAATCTAACATAAGATCGAATAAATCGTGATCGTGCTTGCCAAATCCGAGTTTCTGTGCCAATTTCGCTTCGTTGCATGCAAATGCACTGATCTAGCACGCGAAACAGCGATTCCGCACAGAAATACAATTCAGAAACGAAGAATCGTCGAATCTAACATAAGATCGAATAATTCGTGATCGTGCTTGCCGAATCCGAGTTTCTGTGCCAATTTCGCTTCGTTGCATGCAAATGCACTGATCTAGCACGCGAAACAGCGATTCCGCACAGAAATATACTTCTGAAACGAAGAATCGTCGAATCTGACATAAGTTAGAATAACTCGCGATTGTGCTTGCCGAATCCGAGTTTCTGTGCCAATTTCGCTTCGTTGCATGCAAATGCACTGATCTAGCACGCGAAACAGCGATTCCGCACAGAAATACACTTCAGAAACGAAGAATCGTCGAATCTAACATAATATCGAATAATTCGTGATCGTGCTTGCCGAATCCGAGTTTCTGTGCCAATTTCGCTTCGTTGCATGCAAATGCACTGATCTAGCACGCGAAACAGCGATTCCGCACAGAAATATACTTCTGAAACGAAGAATCGTCGAATCTGACATAAGTTAGAATAACTCGCGATTGTGCTTGCCGAATCCGAGTTTCTGTGCCAATTTCGCTTCGTTGCATGCAAATGCACTGATCTAGCACGCGAAACAGCGATTCCGCACAGAAATACACTTCAGAAACGAAGAATCGTCGAATCTAACATAAGATCGAATAAATCGTGATCGTGCTTGCCAAATCCGAGTTTCTGTGCCAATTTCGCTTCGTTGCATGCAAATGCACTGATCTAGCACGCGAAACGGCGATTCCGCACAGAAATATACTTCTGAAACGAAGAATCGTCGAATCTGACATAAGTTAGAATAACTCACGATTGTGCTTGCCGAATCCGAGTTTCTGTGCCAATTTCGCTTCGTTGCATGCAAATGCACTGATCTAGCACGCGAAACAGCGATTCCGCACAGAAATACACTTCAGAAACGAAGAATCGTCGAATCTAACATAATGTCGAATAATTCGTGATCGTGCTTGCCGAATCCGAGTTTCTGTGCCAATTTCGCTTCGTTGCATGCAAATGCACTGATCTAGCAAGCGAAACAGCGATTCCGCACAGAAATATACTTCTGAAACGAAGAATCGTCGAATCTGACATAAGTTAGAATAACTCGCGATTGTGCTTGCCGAATCCGAGTTTCTGTGCCAATTTCGCTTCGTTGCATGCAAATGCACTGATCTAGCACGCGAAACAGCGATTCCGCACAGAAATACACTTCAGAAACGAAGAATCGCCGAATCTAACATAAGATCGAATAAATCGTGATCGTGCTTGCCAAATCCGAGTTTCTGTGCCAATTTCGCTTCGTTGCATGCAAATGCACTGATCTAGCACGCGAAACAGCGATTCCGCACAGAAATACAATTCAGAAACGAAGAATCGTCGAATCTAACATAAGATCGAATAATTCGTGATCGTGCTTGCCGAATCCGAGTTTCTGTGCCAATTTCGCTTCGTTGCATGCAAATGCACTGATCTAGCACGCGAAACAGCGATTCCGCACAGAAATACAATTCAGAAACGAAGAATCGTCGAATCTAACATAAGATCGAATAATTCGTGATCGTGCTTGCCGAATCCGAGTTTCTGTGCCAATTTCGCTTGGTTGCATGCAAATGCACTGATCTAGCACGCGAAACAGCGATTCCGCACAGAAACATACTTCTGAAACGAAGAATCGTCGAATCTGACATAAGTTAGAATAACTCGCGATTGTGCTTGCCGAATCCGAGTTTCTGTGCCAATTTCGCTTCGTTGCATGCAAATGCACTGATCTAGCACGCGAAACAGCGATTCCGCACAGAAATACACTTCAGAAACGAAGAATCGTCGAATCTAACATAAGATCGAATAATTCGTGATCGTGCTTGCCGAATCCGAGTTTCTGTGCCAATTTCGCTTCGTTGCATGCAAATGCACTGATCTAGCACGCGAAACAGCGATTCCGCACAGAAATATACTTCTGAAACGAAGAATCGTCGAATCTGACATAAGTTAGAATAACTCGCGATTGTGCTTGCCGAATCCGAGTTTCTGTGCCAATTTCGCTTCGTTGCATGCAAATGCACTGATCTAGCACGCGAAACAGCGATTCCGCACAGAAATACACTTCAGAAACGAAGAATCGTCGAATCTAACATAATATCGAATAATTCGTGATCGTGCTTGCCGAATCCGAGTTTCTGTGCCAATTTCGCTTCGTTGCATGCAAATGCACTGATCTAGCACGCGAAACAGCGATTCCGCACAGAAATATACTTCTGAAACGAAGAATCGTCGAATCTGACATAAGTTAGAATAACTCGCGATTGTGCTTGCCGAATCCGAGTTTCTGTGCCAATTTCGCTTCGTTGCATGCAAATGCACTGATCTAGCACGCGAAACAGCGATTCCGCACAGAAATACACTTCAGAAACGAAGAATCGTCGAATCTAACATAAGATCGAATAAATCGTGATCGTGCTTGCCAAATCCGAGTTTCTGTGCCAATTTCGCTTCGTTGCATGCAAATGCACTGATCTAGCACGCGAAACGGCGATTCCGCACAGAAATATACTTCTGAAACGAAGAATCGTCGAATCTGACATAAGTTAGAATAACTCACGATTGTGCTTGCCGAATCCGAGTTTCTGTGCCAATTTCGCTTCGTTGCATGCAAATGCACTGATCTAGCACGCGAAACAGCGATTCCGCACAGAAATACACTTCAGAAACGAAGAATCGTCGAATCTAACATAATGTCGAATAATTCGTGATCGTGCTTGCCGAATCCGAGTTTCTGTGCCAATTTCGCTTCGTTGCATGCAAATGCACTGATCTAGCAAGCGAAACAGCGATTCCGCACAGAAATATACTTCTGAAACGAAGAATCGTCGAATCTGACATAAGTTAGAATAACTCGCGATTGTGCTTGCCGAATCCGAGTTTCTGTGCCAATTTCGCTTCGTTGCATGCAAATGCACTGATCTAGCACGCGAAACAGCGATTCCGCACAGAAATACACTTCAGAAACGAAGAATCGCCGAATCTAACATAAGATCGAATAAATCGTGATCGTGCTTGCCAAATCCGAGTTTCTGTGCCAATTTCGCTTCGTTGCATGCAAATGCACTGATCTAGCACGCGAAACAGCGATTCCGCACAGAAATACAATTCAGAAACGAAGAATCGTCGAATCTAACATAAGATCGAATAATTCGTGATCGTGCTTGCCGAATCCGAGTTTCTGTGCCAATTTCGCTTCGTTGCATGCAAATGCACTGATCTAGCACGCGAAACAGCGATTCCGCACAGAAATACAATTCAGAAACGAAGAATCGTCGAATCTAACATAAGATCGAATAATTCGTGATCGTGCTTGCCGAATCCGAGTTTCTGTGCCAATTTCGCTTGGTTGCATGCAAATGCACTGATCTAGCACGCGAAACAGCGATTCCGCACAGAAACATACTTCTGAAACGAAGAATCGTCGAATCTGACATAAGTTAGAATAACTCGCGATTGTGCTTGCCGAATCCGAGTTTCTGTGCCAATTTCGCTTCGTTGCATGCAAATGCACTGATCTAGCACGCGAAACAGCGATTCCGCACAGAAATACACTTCAGAAACGAAGAATCGTCGAATCTAACATAATATCGAATAATTCGTGATCGTGCTTGCCGAATCCGAGTTTCTGTGCCAATTTCGCTTCGTTGCATGCAAATGCACTGATCTAGCACGCGAAACAGCGATTCCGCACAGAAATACAATTCAGAAACGAAGAATCGTCGAATCTAACATAAGATCGAATAATTCGTGATCGTGCTTGCCGAATCCGAGTTTCTGTGCCAATTTCGCTTCGTTGCATGCAAGTGCACTGATCTAGCACGCGAAACAGCGATTCCGCACAGAAATATACTTCTGAAACGAAGAATCGTCGAATCTGACATAAGTTAGAATAACTCGCGATTGTGCTTGCCGAATCCGAGTTTCTGTGCCAATTTCGCTTCGTTGCATGCAAATGCACTGATCTAGCACGCGAAACAGCGATTCCGCACAGAAATACACTTCAGAAACGAAGAAACGTCGAATCTAACATAATATCGAATAATTCGTGATCGTGCTTGCCGAATCCGAGTTTCTGTGCCAATTTCGCTTCGTTGCATGCAAATGCACTGATCTAGCACGCGAAACAGCGATTCCGCACAGAAATATACTTCTGAAACGAAGAATCGTCGAATCTGACATAAGTTAGAATAACTCGCGATTGTGCTTGCCGAATCCGAGTTTCTGTGCCAATTTCGCTTCGTTGCATGCAAATGCACTGATCTAGCACGCGAAACAGCGATTCCGCACAGAAATACACTTCAGAAACGAAGAATCGTCGAATTTAACATAAGATCGAATAAATCGTGATCGTGCTTGCCAAATCCGAGTTTCTGTGCCAATTTCGCTTCGTTGCATGCAAATGCACTGATCTAGCACGCGAAACAGCGATTCCGCACAGAAATACAATTCAGAAACGAAGAATCGTCGAATCTAACATAAGATCGAATAATTCGTGATCGTGCTTGCCGAATCCGAGTTTCTGTGCCAATTTCGCTTCGTTGCATGCAAATGCACTGATGTAGCACGCGAAACAGCGATTCCGCACAGAAATATACTTCTGAAACGAAGAATCGTCGAATCTGACATAAGTTAGAATAACTCGCGATTGTGCTTGCCGAATCCGAGTTTCTGTGCCAATTTCGCTTCGTTGCATGCAAATGCACTGATCTAGCACGCGAAACAGCGATTCCGCACAGAAATACACTTCAGAAACGAAGAATCGTCGAATCTAACATAAGATCGAATAAATCGTGATCGTGCTTGCCAAATCCGAGTTTCTGTGCCAATTTCGCTTCGTTGCATGCAAATGCACTGATCTAGCACGCGAAACAGCGATTCCGCACAGAAATATACTTCTGAAACGAAGAATCATCGAATCTGACATAAGTTAGAATAACTCGCGATTGTGCTTGCCGAATCCGAGTTTCTGTGCCAATTTCGCTTCGTTGCATGCAAATGCACTGATCTAGCACGCGAAACAGCGATTCCGCACAGAAATACACTTCAGAAACGAAGAATCGCCGAATCTAACATAAGATCGAATAAATCGTGATCGTGCTTGCCAAATCCGAGTTTCTGTGCCAATTTCGCTTCGTTGCATGCAAATGCACTGATCTAGCACGCGAAACAGCGATTCCGCACAGAAATACAATTCAGAAACGAAGAATCGTCGAATCTAACATAAGATCGAATAATTCGTGATCGTGCTTGCCGAATCCGAGTTTCTGTGCCAATTTCGCTTCGTTGCATGCAAATGCACTGATCTAGCACGCGAAACAGCGATTCCGCACAGAAATACAATTCAGAAACGAAGAATCGTCGAATCTAACATAAGATCGAATAATTCGTGATCGTGCTTGCCGAATCCGAGTTTCTGTGCCAATTTCGCTTGGTTGCATGCAAATGCACTGATCTAGCACGCGAAACAGCGATTCCGCACAGAAACATACTTCTGAAACGAAGAATCGTCGAATCTGACATAAGTTAGAATAACTCGCGATTGTGCTTGCCGAATCCGAGTTTCTGTGCCAATTTCGCTTCGTTGCATGCAAATGCACTGATCTAGCACGCGAAACAGCGATTCCGCACAGAAATACACTTCAGAAACGAAGAATCGTCGAATCTAACATAATATCGAATAATTCGTGATCGTGCTTGCCGAATCCGAGTTTCTGTGCCAATTTCGCTTCGTTGCATGCAAGTGCACTGATCTAGCACGCGAAACAGCGATTCCGCACAGAAATACAATTCAGAAACGAAGAATCGTCGAATCTAACATAAGATCGAATAATTCGTGATCGTGCTTGCCGAATCCGAGTTTCTGTGCCAATTTCGCTTCGTTGCATGCAAATGCACTGATCTAGCACGCGAAACAGCGATTCCGCACAGAAATATACTTCTGAAACGAAGAATCGTCGAATCTGACATAAGTTAGAATAACTCGCGATTGTGCTTGCCGAATCCGAGTTTCTGTGCCAATTTCGCTTCGTTGCATGCAAATGCACTGATCTAGCACGCGAAACAGCGATTCCGCACAGAAATACACTTCAGAAACGAAGAATCGTCGAATCTAACATAATATCGAATAATTCGTGATCGTGCTTGCCGAATCCGAGTTTCTGTGCCAATTTCGCTTCGTTGCATGCAAATGCACTGATCTAGCACGCGAAACAGCGATTCCGCACAGAAATATACTTCTGAAACGAAGAATCGTCGAATCTGACATAAGTTAGAATAACTCGCGATTGTGCTTGCCGAATCCGAGTTTCTGTGCCAATTTCGCTTCGTTGCATGCAAATGCACTGATCTAGCACGCGAAACAGCGATTCCGCACAGAAATACACTTCAGAAACGAAGAATCGTCGAATTTAACATAAGATCGAATAAATCGTGATCGTGCTTGCCAAATCCGAGTTTCTGTGCCAATTTCGCTTCGTTGCATGCAAATGCACTGATCTAGCACGCGAAACAGCGATTCCGCACAGAAATACAATTCAGAAACGAAGAATCGTCGAATCTAACATAAGATCGAATAATTCGTGATCGTGCTTGCCGAATCCGAGTTTCTGTGCCAATTTCGCTTCGTTGCATGCAAATGCACTGATGTAGCACGCGAAACAGCGATTCCGCACAGAAATATACTTCTGAAACGAAGAATCGTCGAATCTGACATAAGTTAGAATAACTCGCGATTGTGCTTGCCGAATCCGAGTTTCTGTGCCAATTTCGCTTCGTTGCATGCAAATGCACTGATCTAGCACGCGAAACAGCGATTCCGCACAGAAATATACTTCTGAAACGAAGAATCGTCAAATCTGACATAAGTTAGAATAACTCGCGATTGTGCTTGCCGAATCCGAGTTTCTGTGCCAATTTCGCTTCGTTGCATGCAAATGCACTGATCTAGCACGCGAAACAGCGATTCCGCACAGAAATACACTTCAGAAACGAAGAATCGCCGAATCTAACATAAGATCGAATAAATCGTGATCGTGCTTGCCAAATCCGAGTTTCTGTGCCAATTTCGCTTCGTTGCATGCAAATGCACTGATCTAGCACGCGAAACAGCGATTCCGCACAGAAATATACTTCTGAAACGAAGAATCGTCGAATCTGACATAAGTTAGAATAACTCGCGATTGTGCTTGCCGAATCCGAGTTTCTGTGCCAATTTCGCTTCGTTGCATGCAAATGCACTGATCTAGCACGCGAAACAGCGATTCCGCACAGAAATACACTTCAGAAACGAAGAATCGTCGAATCTAACATAATATCGAATAATTCGTGATCGTGCTTGCCGAATCCGAGTTTCTGTGCCAATTTCGCTTCGTTGCATGCAAATGCACTGATCTAGCACGCGAAACAGCGATTCCGCACAGAAATATACTTCTGAAACGAAGAATCGTCGAATCTGACATAAGTTAGAATAATTCGCGATTGTGCTTGCCGAATCCGAGTTTCTGTGCCAATTTCGCTTCGTTGCATGCAAATGCTCTGATCTAGCACGCGAAACAGCGATTCCGCACAGAAATACACTTCAGAAACGAAGAATCGTCGAATCTAACATAAGATCGAATAAATCGTGATCGTGCTTGCCAAATCCGAGTTTCTGTGCCAATTTCGCTTCGTTGCATGCAAATGCACTGATCTAGCACGCGAAACAGCGATTCCGCACAGAAATACAATTCAGAAACGAAGAATCGTCGAATCTAACATAAGATCGAATAATTCGTGATCGTGCTTGCCGAATCCGAGTTTCTGTGCCAATTTCGCTTCGTTGCATGCAAATGCACTGATGTAGCACGCGAAACAGCGATTCCGCACAGAAATATACTTCTGAAACGAAGAATCGTCGAATCTGACATAAGTTAGAATAACTCGCGATTGTGCTTGCCGAATCCGAGTTTCTGTGCCAATTTCGCTTCGTTGCATGCAAATGCACTGATCTAGCACGCGAAACAGCGATTCCGCACAGAAATATACTTCTGAAACGAAGAATCGTCAAATCTGACATAAGTTAGAATAACTCGCGATTGTGCTTGCCGAATCCGAGTTTCTGTGCCAATTTCGCTTCGTTGCATGCAAATGCACTGATCTAGCACGCGAAACAGCGATTCCGCACAGAAATACACTTCAGAAACGAAGAATCGCCGAATCTAACATAAGATCGAATAAATCGTGATCGTGCTTGCCAAATCCGAGTTTCTGTGCCAATTTCGCTTCGTTGCATGCAAATGCACTGATCTAGCACGCGAAACAGCGATTCCGCACAGAAATACAATTCAGAAACGAAGAATCGTCGAATCTAACATAAGATCGAATAATTCGTGATCGTGCTTGCCGAATCCGAGTTTCTGTGCCAATTTCGCTTCGTTGCATGCAAATGCACTGATCTAGCACGCGAAACAGCGATTCCGCACAGAAATATACTTCTGAAACGAAGAATCGTCGAATCTGACATAAGTTAGAATAACTCGCGATTGTGCTTGCCGAATCCGAGTTTCTGTGCCAATTTCGCTTCGTTGCATGCAAATGCACTGATCTAGCACGCGAAACAGCGATTCCGCACAGAAATACACTTCAGAAACGAAGAATCGTCGAATCTAACATAATATCGAATAATTCGTGATCGTGCTTGCCGAATCCGAGTTTCTGTGCCAATTTCGCTTCGTTGCATGCAAATGCACTGATCTAGCACGCGAAACAGCGATTCCGCACAGAAATATACTTCTGAAACGAAGAATCGTCGAATCTGACATAAGTTAGAATAACTCGCGATTGTGCTAGCCGAATCCGAGTTTCTGTGCCAATTTCGCTTCGTTGCATGCAAATGCACTGATCTAGCACGCGAAACAGCGATTCCGCACAGAAATACACTTCAGAAACGAAGAATCGTCGAATCTAACATAAGATCGAATAAATCGTGATCGTGCTTGCCAAATCCGAGTTTCTGTGCCAATTTCGCTTCGTTGCATGCAAATGCACTAATCTAGCACGCGAAACAGCGATTCCGCACAGAAATACAATTCAGAAACGAAGAATCGTCGAATCTAACATAAGATCGAATAATTCGTGATCGTGCTTGCCGAATCCGAGTTTCTGTGCCAATTTCGCTTCGTTGCATGCAAATGCACTGATGTAGCACGCGAAACAGCGATTCCGCACAGAAATATACTTCTGAAACGAAGAATCGTCGAATCTGACATAAGTTAGAATAACTCGCGATTGTGCTTGCCGAATCCGAGTTTCTGTGCCAATTTCGCTTCGTTGCATGCAAATGCACTGATCTAGCACGCGAAACAGCGATTCCGCACAGAAATACACTTCAGAAACGAAGAATCGTCGAATCTAACATAAGATCGAATAAATCGTGATCGTGCTTGCCAAATCCGAGTTTCTGTGCCAATTTCGCTTCGTTGCATGCAAATGCACTGATCTAGCACGCGAAACAGCGATTCCGCACAGAAATACAATTCAGAAACGAAGAATCGTCGAATCTAACATAAGATCGAATAATTCGTGATCGTGCTTGCCGAATCCGAGTTTCTGTGCCAATTTCGCTTGGTTGCATGCAAATGCACTGATCTAGCACGCGAAACAGCGATTCCGCACAGAAACATACTTCTGAAACGAAGAATCGTCGAATCTGACATAAGTTAGAATAACTCGCGATTGTGCTTGCCGAATCCGAGTTTCTGTGCCAATTTCGCTTCGTTGCATGCAAATGCACTGATCTAGCACGCGAAACGGCGATTCCGCACAGAAATATACTTCTGAAACGAAGAATCGTCGAATCTGACATAAGTTAGAATAACTCGCGATTGTGCTTGCCGAATCCGAGTTTCTGTGCCAATTTCGCTTCGTTGCATGCAAATGCACTGATCTAGCACGCGAAACAACGATTCCGCACAGAAATACACTTCAGAAACGAAGAATCGTCGAATCTAACATAATGTCGAATAATTCGTGATCGTGCTTGCCGAATCCGAGTTTCTGTGCCAATTTCGCTTCGTTGCATGCAAATGCACTGTTCTAGCAAGCGAAACAGCGATTCCGCACAGAAATATACTTCTGAAACGAAGAATCGTCGAATCTGACATAAGTTAGAATAACTCGCGATTGTGCTTGCCGAATCCGAGTTTCTGTGCCAATTTCGCTTCGTTGCATGCAAATGCACTGATCTAGCACGCGAAACAGCGATTCCGCACAGAAATACACTTCAGAAACGAAGAATCGCCGAATCTAACATAAGATCGAATAAATCGTGATCGTGCTTGCCAAATCCGAGTTTCTGTGCCAATTTCGCTTCGTTGCATGCAAATGCACTGATCTAGCACGCGAAACAGCGATTCCGCACAGAAATACACTTCAGAAACGAAGAATCGTCGAATCTAACATAATATCGAATAATTCGTGATCGTGCTTGCCGAATCCGAGTTTCTGTGCCAATTTCGCTTCGTTGCATGCAAATGCACTGATCTAGCACGCGAAACAGCGATTCCGCACAGAAATACAATTCAGAAACGAAGAATCGTCGAATCTAACATAAGATCGAATAATTCGTGATCGTGCTTGCCGAATCCGAGTTTCTGTGCCAATTTCGCTTCGTTGCATGCAAATGCACTGATCTAGCACGCGAAACAGCGATTCCGCACAGAAATATACTTCTGAAACGAAGAATCGTCGAATCTGACATAAGTTAGAATAACTCGCGATTGTGCTTGCCGAATCCGAGTTTCTGTGCCAATTTCGCTTCGTTGCATGCAAATGCACTGATCTAGCACGCGAAACAGCGATTCCGCACAGATATACACTTCAGAAACGAAGAATCGTCGAATCTAACATAATATCGAATAATTCGTGATCGTGCTTGCCGAATCCGAGTTTCTGTGCCAATTTCGCTTCGTTGCATGCAAATGCACTGATCTAGCACGCGAAACAGCGATTCCGCACAGAAATACACTTCAGAAACGAAGAATCGCCGAATCTAACATAAGATCGAATAAATCGTGATCGTGCTTGCCAAATCCGAGTTTCTGTGCCAATTTCGCTTCGTTGCATGCAAATGCACTGATCTAGCACGCGAAACAGCGATTCCGCACAGAAATACACTTCAGAAACGAAGAATCGTCGAATCTAACATAAGATCGAATAAATCGTGATCGTGCTTGCCAAATCCGAGTTTCTGTGCCAATTTCGCTTCGTTGCATGCAAATGCACTGATCTAGCACGCGAAACAGCGATTCCGCACAGAAATACAATTCAGAAACGAAGAATCGTCGAATCTAACATAAGATCGAATAATTCGTGATCGTGCTTGCCGAATCCGAGTTTGTGTGCCAATTTCGCTTGGTTGCATGCAAATGCACTGATCTAGCTCGCGAAACAGCGATTCCGCACAGAAACATACTTCTGAAACGAAGAATCGTCGAATCTGACATAAGTTAGAATAACTCGCGATTGTGCTTGCCGAATCCGAGTTTCTGTGCCAATTTCGCTTCGTTGCATGCAAATGCACTGATCTAGCACGCGAAACGGCGATTCCGCACAGAAATATACTTCTGAAACGAAGAATCGTCGAATCTGACATAAGTTAGAATAACTCGCGATTGTGCTTGCCGAATCCGAGTTTCTGTGCCAATTTCGCTTCGTTGCATGCAAATGCACTGATCTAGCACGCGAAACAGCGATTCCGCACAGAAATACACTTCAGAAACGAAGAATCGTCGAATCTGACATAATGTCGAATAATTCGTGATCGTGCTTGCCGAATCCGAGTTTCTGTGCCAATTTCGCTTCGTTGCATGCAAATGCGCTGATCTAGCAAGCGAAACAGCGATTCCGCACAGAAATATACTTCTGAAACGAAGAATCGTCGAATCTGACATAAGTTAGAATAACTCGCGATTGTGCTTGCCGAATCCGAGTTTCTGTGCCAATTTCGCTTCGTTGCATGCAAATGCACTGATCTAGCACGCGAAACAGCGATTCCGCACAGAAATACACTTCAGAAACGAAGAATCGCCGAATCTAACATAAGATCGAATAAATCGTGATCGTGCTTGCCAAATCCGAGTTTCTGTGCCAATTTCGCTTCGTTGCATGCAAATGCACTGATCTAGCACGCGAAACAGCGATTCCGCACAGAAATACAATTCAGAAACGAAGAATCGTCGAATCTGACATAAGTTAGAATAACTCGCGATTGTGCTTGCCGAATCCGAGTTTCTGTGCCAATTTCGCTTCGTTGCATGCAAATGCACTGATCTAGCACGCGAAACAGCGATTCCGCACAGAAATACACTTCAGAAACGAAGAATCGCCGAATCTAACATAAGATCGAATAAATCGTGATCGTGCTTGCCAAATCCGAGTTTCTGTGCCAATTTCGCTTCGTTGTATGCAAATGCACTGATCTAGCACGCGAAACAGCGATTCCGCACAGAAATACAATTCAGAAACGAAGAATCGTCGAATCTAACATAAGATCGAATAATTCGTGATCGTGCTTGCCGAATCCGAGTTTCTGTGCCAATTTCGCTTCGTTGCATGCAAATGCACTGATCTAGCACGCGAAACAGCGATTCCGCACAGAAATACACTTCAGAAACGAAGAATCGTCGAATCTAACATAAGATCGAATAAATCGTGATCGTGCTTGCCGAATCCGAGTTTCTGTGCCAATTTCGCTTCGTTGCATGCAAATGCACTGATCTAGCATGCGAAACAGCGATTCCGCACAGAAATACAATTCAGAAACGAAGAATCGTCGAATCTAACATAAGATCGAATAATTCGTGATCGTGCTTGCCGAATCCGAGTTTCTGTGCCAATTTCGCTTCGTTGCATGCAAATGCACTGATCTAGCACGCGAAACAGCGATTCCGCACAGAAATATACTTCTGAAACGAAGAATCGTCGAATCTGACATAAGTTAGAATAACTCGCGGTTGTGCTTGCCGAATCCGAGTTTCTGTGCCAATTTCGCTTCGTTGCATGCAAATGCACTGATCTAGCACGCGAAACAGCGATTCCGCACAGAAATACACTTCAGAAACGAAGAATCGTCGAATCTAACATAAGATCGAATAAATCGTGATCGTGCTTGCGAAATCCGAGTTTCTGTGCCAATTTCGCTTCGTTGCATGCAAATGCACTGATCTAGCACGCGAAACAGCGATTCCGCACAGAAATACAATTCAGAAACGAAGAATCGTCGAATATAACATAAGATCGAATAATTCGTGATCGTGCTTGCCGAATCCGAGTTTCTGTGCCAATTTCGCTTCGTTGCATGCAAATGCACTGATGTAGCACGCGAAACAGCGATTCCGCACAGAAATATACTTCTGAAACGAAGAATCGTCGAATCTGACATAAGTTAGAATAACTCGCGATTGTGCTTGCCGAATCCGAGTTTCTGTGCCAATTTCGCTTCGTTGCATGCAAATGCACTGATCTAGCACGCGAAACGGCGATTCCGCACAGAAATACACTTCAGAAACGAAGAATCGTCGAATCTAACATAAGATCGAATAAATCGTGATCGTGCTTGCCAAATCCGAGTTTCTGTGCCAATTTCGCTTCGTTGCATGCAAATGCACTGATCTAGCACGCGAAACAGCGATTCCGCACAGAAATACAATTCAGAAACGAAGAATCGTCGAATCTAACATAATGTCGAATAATTCGTGATCGTGCTTGCCGAATCCGAGTTTCTGTGCCAATTTCGCTTCGTTGCATGCAAATGCGCTGATCTAGCAAGCGAGACAGCGATTCCGCACAGAAATATACTTCTGAAACGAAGAATCGTCGAATCTGACATAAGTTAGAATAACTCGCGATTGTGCTTGCCGAATCCGAGTTTCTGTGCCAATTTCGCTTCGTTGCATGCAAATGCACTGATCTAGCACGCGAAACAGCGATTCCGCACAGAAATACACTTCAGAAACGAAGAATCGCCGAATCTAACATAAGATCGAATAAATCGTGATCGTGCTTGCCAAATCCGAGTTTCTGTGCCAATTTCGCTTCGTTGCATGCAAATGCACTGATCTAGCACGCGAAACAGCGATTCCGCACAGAAATACAATTCAGAAACGAAGAATCGTCGAATCTAACATAAGATCGAATAATTCGTGATCGTGCTTGCCGAATCCGAGTTTCTGTGCCAATTTCGCTTCGTTGCATGCAAATGCACTGATCTAGCACGCGAAACAGCGATTCCGCACAGAAATATACTTCTGAAACGAAGAATCGTCGAATCTGACATAAGTTAGAATAACTCGCGATTGTGCTTGCCGAATCCGAGTTTCTGTGCCAATTTCGCTTCGTTGCATGCAAATGCACTGATCTAGCACGCGAAACAGCGATTCCGCACAGAAATATACTTCTGAAACGAAGAATCGTCGAATCTGACATAAGTTAGAATAACTCGCGATTGTGCTTGCCGAATCCGAGTTTCTGTGCCAATTTCGCTTCGTTGCATGCAAATGCACTGATCTAGCACGCGAAACAGCGATTCCGCACAGAAATACACTTCAGAAACGAAGAATCGCCGAATCTAACATAAGATCGAATAAATCGTGATCGTGCTTGCCAAATCCGAGTTTCTGTGCCAATTTCGCTTCGTTGTATGCAAATGCACTGATCTAGCACGCGAAACAGCGATTCCGCACAGAAATACAATTCAGAAACGAAGAATCGTCGAATCTAACATAAGATCGAATAATTCGTGATCGTGCTTGCCGAATCCGAGTTTCTGTGCCAATTTCGCTTCGTTGCATGCAAATGCACTGATCTAGCACGCGAAACAGCGATTCCGCACAGAAATACACTTCAGAAACGAAGAATCGCCGAATCTAACATAAGATCGAATAAATCGTGATCGTGCTTGCCAAATCCGAGTTTCTGTGCCAATTTCGCTTCGTTGCATGCAAATGCACTGATCTAGCACGCGAAACAGCGATTCCGCACAGAAATACAATTCAGAAACGAAGAATCGTCGAATCTAACATAAGATCGAATAATTCGTGATCGTGCTTGCCGAATCCGAGTTTCTGTGCCAATTTCGCTTCGTTGCATGCAAATGCACTGATCTAGCACGCGAAACAGCGATTCCGCACAGAAATATACTTCTGAAACGAAGAATCGTCGAATCTGACATAAGTTAGAATAACTCGCGATTGTGCTTGCCGAATCCGAGTTTCTGTGCCAATTTCGCTTCGTTGCATGCAAATGCACTGATCTAGCACGCGAAACAGCGATTCCGCACAGAAATATACTTCTGAAACGAAGAATCGTCGAATCTGACATAAGTTAGAATAACTCGCGATTGTGCTTGCCGAATCCGAGTTTCTGTGCCAATTTCGCTTCGTTGCATGCAAATGCACTGATCTAGCACGCGAAACAGCGATTCCGCACAGAAATACACTTCAGAAACGAAGAATCGCCGAATCTAACATAAGATCGAATAAATCGTGATCGTGCTTGCCAAATCCGAGTTTCTGTGCCAATTTCGCTTCGTTGTATGCAAATGCACTGATCTAGCACGCGAAACAGCGATTCCGCACAGAAATACAATTCAGAAACGAAGAATCGTCGAATCTAACATAAGATCGAATAATTCGTGATCGTGCTTGCCGAATCCGAGTTTCTGTGCCAATTTCGCTTCGTTGCATGCAAATGCACTGATCTAGCACGCGAAACAGCGATTCCGCACAGAAATACACTTCAGAAACGAAGAATCGTCGAATCTAACATAAGATCGAATAAATCGTGATCGTGCTTGCCGAATCCGAGTTTCTGTGCCAATTTCGCTTCGTTGCATGCAAATGCACTGATCTAGCATGCGAAACAGCGATTCCGCACAGAAATACAATTCAGAAACGAAGAATCGTCGAATCTAACATAAGATCGAATAATTCGTGATCGTGCTTGCCGAATCCGAGTTTCTGTGCCAATTTCGCTTCGTTGCATGCAAATGCACTGATCTAGCACGCGAAACAGCGATTCCGCACAGAAATATACTTCTGAAACGAAGAATCGTCGAATCTGACATAAGTTAGAATAACTCGCGGTTGTGCTTGCCGAATCCGAGTTTCTGTGCCAATTTCGCTTCGTTGCATGCAAATGCACTGATCTAGCACGCGAAACAGCGATTCCGCACAGAAATACACTTCAGAAACGAAGAATCGTCGAATCTAACATAAGATCGAATAAATCGTGATCGTGCTTGCGAAATCCGAGTTTCTGTGCCAATTTCGCTTCGTTGCATGCAAATGCACTGATCTAGCACGCGAAACAGCGATTCCGCACAGAAATACAATTCAGAAACGAAGAATCGTCGAATCTAACATAAGATCGAATAATTCGTGATCGTGCTTGCCGAATCCGAGTTTCTGTGCCAATTTCGCTTCGTTGCATGCAAATGCACTGATGTAGCACGCGAAACAGCGATTCCGCACAGAAATATACTTCTGAAACGAAGAATCGTCGAATCTGACATAAGTTAGAATAACTCGCGATTGTGCTTGCCGAATCCGAGTTTCTGTGCCAATTTCGCTTCGTTGCATGCAAATGCACTGATCTAGCACGCGAAACGGCGATTCCGCACAGAAATACACTTCAGAAACGAAGAATCGTCGAATCTAACATAAGATCGAATAAATCGTGATCGTGCTTGCCAAATCCGAGTTTCTGTGCCAATTTCGCTTCGTTGCATACAAATGCACTGATCTAGCACGCGAAACAGCGATTCCGCACAGAAATACAATTCAGAAACGAAGAATCGTCGAATCTAACATAATGTCGAATAATTCGTGATCGTGCTTGCCGAATCCGAGTTTCTGTGCCAATTTCGCTTCGTTGCATGCAAATGCGCTGATCTAGCAAGCGAAACAGCGATTCCGCACAGAAATATACTTCTGAAACGAAGAATCGTCGAATCTGACATAAGTTAGAATAACTCGCGATTGTGCTTGCCGAATCCGAGTTTCTGTGCCAATTTCGCTTCGTTGCATGCAAATGCACTGATCTAGCACGCGAAACAGCGATTCCGCACAGAAATACACTTCAGAAACGAAGAATCGCCGAATCTAACATAAGATCGAATAAATCGTGATCGTGCTTGCCAAATCCGAGTTTCTGTGCCAATTTCGCTTCGTTGCATGCAAATGCACTGATCTAGCACGCGAAACAGCGATTCCGCACAGAAATATACTTCTGAAACGAAGAATCGTCGAATCTGACATAAGTTAGAATAACTCGCGATTGTGCCTGCCGAATCCGAGTTTCTGTGCCAATTTCGCTTCGTTGCATGCAAATGCACTGATCTAGCACGCGAAACAGCGATTCCGCACAGAAATACACTTCAGAAACGAAGAATCGTCGAATCTAACATAAGATCGAATAATTCGTGATCGTGCTTGCCGAATCCGAGTTTCTGTGCCAATTTCGCTTCGTTGCATGCAAATGCACTGATCTAGCACGCGAAACAGCGATTCCGCACAGAAATATACTTCAGAAACGAAGAATCGTCGAATCTAACATAAGATCGAATAATTCGTGATCGTGCTTGCCGAATCCGAGTTTCTGTGCCAATTTCGCTTCGTTGCATGCAAATGCACTGATCTAGCACGCGAAACAGCGATTCCGCACAGAAATACACTTCAGAAACGAAGAATCGCCGAATCTAACATAAGATCGAATAAATCGTGATCGTGCTTGCCAAATCCGAGTTTCTGTGCCAATTTCGCTTCGTTGTATGCAAATGCACTGATCTAGCACGCGAAACAGCGATTCCGCACAGAAATACAATTCAGAAACGAAGAATCGTCGAATCTAACATAAGATCGAATAATTCGTGATCGTGCTTGCCGAATCCGAGTTTCTGTGCCAATTTCGCTTCGTTGCATGCAAATGCACTGATCTAGCACGCGAAACAGCGATTCCGCACAGAAATACACTTCAGAAACGAAGAATCGTCGAATCTAACATAAGATCGAATAAATCGTGATCGTGCTTGCCGAATCCGAGTTTCTGTGCCAATTTCGCTTCGTTGCACGCAAATGCACTGATCTAGCATGCGAAACAGCGATTCCGCACAGAAATACAATTCAGAAACGAAGAATCGTCGAATCTAACATAAGATCGAATAATTCGTGATCGTGCTTGCCGAATCCGAGTTTCTGTGCCAATTTCGCTTCGTTGCATGCAAATGCACTGATCTAGCACGCGAAACAGCGATTCCGCACAGAAATATACTTCTGAAACGAAGAATCGTCGAATCTGACATAAGTTAGAATAACTCGCGATTGTGCTTGCCGAATCCGAGTTTCTGTGCCAATTTCGCTTCGTTGCATGCAAATGCACTGATCTAGCACGCGAAACAGCGATTCCGCACAGAAATATACTTCTGAAACGAAGAATCGTCGAATCTGACATAAGTTAGAATAACTCGCGATTGTGATTGCCGAATCCGAGTTTCTGTGCCAATTTCGCTTCGTTGCATGCAAATGCACTGATCTAGCACGCGAAACAGCGATTCCGCACAGAAATACACTTCAGAAACGAAGAATCGTCGAATCTAACATAATATCGAATAATTCGTGATCGTGCTTGCCGAATCCGAGTTTCTGTGCCAATTTCGCTTCGTTGCATGCAAATGCACTGATCTAGCACGCGAAACAGCGATTCCGCACAGAAATATACTTCTGAAACGAAGAATCGTCGAATCTGACATAAGTTAGAATAACTCGCGATTGTGCTTGCCGAATCCGAGGTTCTGTGCCAATTTCGCTTCGTTGCATGCAAATGCACTGATCTAGCACGCGAAACAGCGATTCCGCACAGAAATATACTTCTGAAACGAAGAATCGTCGAATCTGACATAAGTTAGAATAACTCGCGATTGTGCTTGCCGAATCCGAGTTTCTGTGCCAATTTCGCTTCGTTGCATGCAAATGCACTGATCTAGCACGCGAAACAGCGATTCCGCACAGAAATACACTTCAGAAACGAAGAATCGCCGAATCTAACATAAGATCGAATATATCGTGATCGTGCTTGCCAAATCCGGGTTTCTGTGCCAATTTCGCTTCGTTGCATGCAAATGCACTGATCTTGCACGCGAAACAGCGATTCCGCACAGAAATACAATTCAGAAACGAAGAATCGTCGAATCTAACATAAGATCGAATAATTCGTGATCGTGCTTGCCGAATCCGAGTTTCTGTGCCAATTTCGCTTCGTTGCATGCAAATGCACTGATCTAGCACGCGAAACAGCGATTCCGCACAGAAATACACTTCAGAAACGAAGAATCGTCGAATCTAACATAAGATCGAATAAATCGTGATCGTGCTTGCCGAATCCGAGTTTCTGTGCCAATTTCGCTTCGTTGCATGCAAATGCACTGATCTAGCATGCGAAACAGCGATTCCGCACAGAAATACAATTCAGAAACGAAGAATCGTCGAATCTAACATAAGATCGAATAATTCGTGATCGTGCTTGCCGAATCCGAGTTTCTGTGCCAATTTCGCTTCGTTGCATGCAAATGCACTGATCTAGCACGCGAAACAGCGATTCCGCACAGAAATATACTTCTGAAACGAAGAATCGTCGAATCTGACATAAGTTAGAATAACTCGCGATTGTGCTTGCCGAATCCGAGTTTCTGTGCCAATTTCGCTTCGTTGCATGCAAATGCACTGATCTAGCACGCGAAACAGCGATTCCGCACAGAAATATACTTCTGAAACGAAGAATCGTCGAATCTGACATAAGTTAGAATAACTCGCGATTGTGCTTGCCGAATCCGAGTTTCTGTGCCAATTTCGCTTCGTTGCATGCAAATGCACTGATCTAGCACGCGAAACAGCGATTCCGCACAGAAATACACTTCAGAAACGAAGAATCGCCGAATCTAACATAAGATCGAATAAATCGTGATCGTGCTTGCCAAATCCGAGTTTCTGTGCCAATTTCGCTTCGTTGCATGCAAATGCACTGATCTAGCACGCGAAACAGCGATTCCGCACAGAAATACAATTCAGAAACGAAGAATCGTCGAATCTAACATAAGATCGAATAATTCGTGATCGTGCTTGCCGAATCCGAGTTTCTGTGCCAATTTCGCTTCGTTGCATGCAAATGCGCTGATCTAGCAAGCGAAACAGCGATTCCGCACAGAAATATACTTCTGAAACGAAGAATCGTCGAATCTGACATAAGTTAGAATAACTCGCGATTGTGCTTGCCGAATCCGAGTTTCTGTGACAATTTCGCTTCGTTGCATGCAAATGCACTGATCTAGCACGCGAAACAGCGATTCCGCACAGAAATACACTTCAGAAACGAAGAATCGCCGAATCTAACATAAGATCGAATAAATCGTGATCGTGCTTGCCAAATCCGAGTTTCTGTGCCAATTTCGCTTCGTTGCATGCAAATGCACTGATCTAGCACGCGAAACAGCGATTCCGCACAGAAATACAATTCAGAAACGAAGAATCGTCGAATCTAACATAAGATCGAATAATTCGTGATCGTGCTTGCCGAATCCGAGTTTCTGTGCCAATTTCGCTTCGTTGCATGCAAATGCACTGATCTAGCACGCGAAACAGCGATTCCGCACAGAAATATACTTCTGAAACGAAGAATCGTCGAATCTGACATAAGTTAGAATAACTCGCGATTGTGCTTGCCGAATCCGAGTTTCTGTGCCAATTTCGCTTCGTTGCATGCAAATGCACTGATCTAGCACGCGAAACAGCGATTCCGCACAGAAATATACTTCTGAAACGAAGAATCGTCGAATCTGACATAAGTTAGAATAACTCGCGATTGTGCTTGCCGAATCCGAGTTTCTGTGCCAATTTCGCTTCGTTGCATGCAAATGCACTGATCTAGCACGCGAAACAGCGATTCCGCACAGAAATACACTTCAGAAACGAAGAATCGCCGAATCTAACATAAGATCGAATAAATCGTGATCGTGCTTGCCAAATCCGAGTTTCTGTGCCAATTTCGCTTCGTTGTATGCAAATGCACTGATCTAGCACGCGAAACAGCGATTCCGCACAGAAATACAATTCAGAAACGAAGAATCGTCGAATCTAACATAAGATCGAATAATTCGTGATCGTGCTTGCCGAATCCGAGTTTCTGTGCCAATTTCGCTTCGTTGCATGCAAATGCACTGATCTAGCACGCGAAACAGCGATTCCGCACAGAAATACACTTCAGAAACGAAGAATCGTCGAATCTAACATAAGATCGAATAAATCGTGATCGTGCTTGCCGAATCCGAGTTTCTGTGCCAATTTCGCTTCGTTGCACGCAAATGCACTGATCTAGCATGCGAAACAGCGATTCCGCACAGAAATACAATTCAGAAACGAAGAATCGTCGAATCTAACATAAGATCGAATAATTCGTGATCGTGCTTGCCGAATCCGAGTTTCTGTGCCAATTTCGCTTCGTTGCATGCAAATGCACTGATCTAGCACGCGAAACAGCGATTCCGCACAGAAATATACTTCTGAAACGAAGAATCGTCGAATCTGACATAAGTTAGAATAACTCGCGATTGTGCTTGCCGAATCCGAGTTTCTGTGCCAATTTCGCTTCGTTGCATGCAAATGCACTGATCTAGCACGCGAAACAGCGATTCCGCACAGAAATATACTTCTGAAACGAAGAATCGTCGAATCTGACATAAGTTAGAATAACTCGCGATTGTGATTGCCGAATCCGAGTTTCTGTGCCAATTTCGCTTCGTTGCATGCAAATGCACTGATCTAGCACGCGAAACAGCGATTCCGCACAGAAATACACTTCAGAAACGAAGAATCGTCGAATCTAACATAATATCGAATAATTCGTGATCGTGCTTGCCGAATCCGAGTTTCTGTGCCAATTTCGCTTCGTTGCATGCAAATGCACTGATCTAGCACGCGAAACAGCGATTCCGCACAGAAATATACTTCTGAAACGAAGAATCGTCGAATCTGACATAAGTTAGAATAACTCGCGATTGTGCTTGCCGAATCCGAGTTTCTGTGCCAATTTCGCTTCGTTGCATGCAAATGCACTGATCTAGCACGCGAAACAGCGATTCCGCACAGAAATATACTTCTGAAACGAAGAATCGTCGAATCTGACATAAGTTAGAATAACTCGCGATTGTGCTTGCCGAATCCGAGTTTCTGTGCCAATTTCGCTTCGTTGCATGCAAATGCACTGATCTAGCACGCGAAACAGCGATTCCGCACAGAAATACACTTCAGAAACGAAGAATCGCCGAATCTAACATAAGATCGAATATATCGTGATCGTGCTTGCCAAATCCGGGTTTCTGTGCCAATTTCGCTTCGTTGCATGCAAATGCACTGATCTTGCACGCGAAACAGCGATTCCGCACAGAAATACAATTCAGAAACGAAGAATCGTCGAATCTAACATAAGATCGAATAATTCGTGATCGTGCTTGCCGAATCCGAGTTTCTGTGCCAATTTCGCTTCGTTGCATGCAAATGCACTGATCTAGCACGCGAAACAGCGATTCCGCACAGAAATACACTTCAGAAACGAAGAATCGTCGAATCTAACATAAGATCGAATAAATCGTGATCGTGCTTGCCGAATCCGAGTTTCTGTGCCAATTTCGCTTCGTTGCATGCAAATGCACTGATCTAGCATGCGAAACAGCGATTCCGCACAGAAATACAATTCAGAAACGAAGAATCGTCGAATCTAACATAAGATCGAATAATTCGTGATCGTGCTTGCCGAATCCGAGTTTCTGTGCCAATTTCGCTTCGTTGCATGCAAATGCACTGATCTAGCACGCGAAACAGCGATTCCGCACAGAAATATACTTCTGAAACGAAGAATCGTCGAATCTGACATAAGTTAGAATAACTCGCGATTGTGCTTGCCGAATCCGAGTTTCTGTGCCAATTTCGCTTCGTTGCATGCAAATGCACTGATCTAGCACGCGAAACAGCGATTCCGCACAGAAATATACTTCTGAAACGAAGAATCGTCGAATCTGACATAAGTTAGAATAACTCGCGATTGTGCTTGCCGAATCCGAGTTTCTGTGCCAATTTCGCTTCGTTGCATGCAAATGCACTGATCTAGCACGCGAAACAGCGATTCCGCACAGAAATACACTTCAGAAACGAAGAATCGCCGAATCTAACATAAGATCGAATAAATCGTGATCGTGCTTGCCAAATCCGAGTTTCTGTGCCAATTTCGCTTCGTTGCATGCAAATGCACTGATCTAGCACGCGAAACAGCGATTCCGCACAGAAATACAATTCAGAAACGAAGAATCGTCGAATCTAACATAAGATCGAATAATTCGTGATAGTGCTTGCCGAATCCGAGTTTCTGTGCCAATTTCGCTTCGTTGCATGCAAATGCACTGATCTAGCACGCGAAACAGCGATTCCGCACAGAAATATACTTCTGAAACGAAGAATCGTCGAATCTGACATAAGTTAGAATAACTCGCGATTGTGATTGCCGAATCCGAGTTTCTGTGCCAATTTCGCTTCGTTGCATGCAAATGCACTGATCTAGCACGCGAAACAGCGATTCCGCACAGAAATACAATTCAGAAACGAAGAATCGTCGAATCTAACATAAGATCGAATAATTCGTGATCGTGCTTGCCGAATCCGAGTTTCTGTGCCAATTTCGCTTCGTTGCATGCAAATGCACTGATCTAGCACGCGAAACAGCGATTCCGCACAGAAATATACTTCTGAAACGAAGAATCGTCGAATCTGACATAAGTTAGAATAACTCGCGATTGTGATTGCCGAATCCGAGTTTCTGTGCCAATTTCGCTTCGTTGCATGCAAATGCACTGATCTAGCACGCGAAACAGCGATTCCGCACAGAAATACACTTCAGAAACGAAGAATCGTCGAATCTAACATAATATCGAATAATTCGTGATCGTGCTTGCCGAATCCGAGTTTCTGTGCCAATTTCGCTTCGTTGCATGCAAATGCACTGATCTAGCACGCGAAACAGCGATTCCGCACAGAAATATACTTCTGAAACGAAGAATCGTCGAATCTGACATAAGTTAGAATAACTCGCGATTGTGCTTGCCGAATCCGAGTTTCTGTGCCAATTTCGCTTCGTTGCATGCAAATGCACTGATCTAGCACGCGAAACAGCGATTCCGCACAGAAATATACTTCTGAAACGAAGAATCGTCGAATCTGACATAAGTTAGAATAACTCGCGATTGTGCTTGCCGAATCCGAGTTTCTGTGCCAATTTCGCTTCGTTGCATGCAAATGCACTGATCTAGCACGCGAAACAGCGATTCCGCACAGAAATACACTTCAGAAACGAAGAATCGCCGAATCTAACATAAGATCGAATAAATCGTGATCGTGCTTGCCAAATCCGAGTTTCTGTGCCAATTTCGCTTCGTTGCATGCAAATGCACTGATCTTGCACGCGAAACAGCGATTCCGCACAGAAATACAATTCAGAAACGAAGAATCGTCGAATCTAACATAAGATCGAATAATTCGTGATCGTGCTTGCCGAATCCGAGTTTCTGTGCCAATTTCGCTTCGTTGCATGCAAATGCACTGATCTAGCACGCGAAACAGCGATTCCGCACAGAAATATACTTCTGAAACGAAGAATCGTCGAATCTGACATAAGTTAGAATAACTCGCGATTGTGATTGCCGAATCCGAGTTTCTGTGCCAATTTCGCTTCGTTGCATGCAAATGCACTGATCTAGCACGCGAAACAGCGATTCCGCACAGAAATACACTTCAGAAACGAAGAATCGTCGAATCTAACATAATATCGAATAATTCGTGATCGTGCTTGCCGAATCCGAGTTTCTGTGCCAATTTCGCTTCGTTGCATGCAAATGCACTGATCTAGCACGCGAAACAGCGATTCCGCACAGAAATATACTTCTGAAACGAAGAATCGTCGAATCTGACATAAGTTAGAATAACTCGCGATTGTGCTTGCCGAATCCGAGTTTCTGTGCCAATTTCGCTTCGTTGCATGCAAATGCACTGATCTAGCACGCGAAACAGCGATTCCGCACAGAAATATACTTCTGAAACGAAGAATCGTCGAATCTGACATAAGTTAGAATAACTCGCGATTGTGCTTGCCGAATCCGAGTTTCTGTGCCAATTTCGCTTCGTTGCATGCAAATGCACTGATCTAGCACGCGAAACAGCGATTCCGCACAGAAATACACTTCAGAAACGAAGAATCGCCGAATCTAACATAAGATCGAATAAATCGTGATCGTGCTTGCCAAATCCGAGTTTCTGTGCCAATTTCGCTTCGTTGCATGCAAATGCACTGATCTTGCACGCGAAACAGCGATTCCGCACAGAAATACAATTCAGAAACGAAGAATCGTCGAATCTAACATAAGATCGAATAATTCGTGATCGTGCTTGCCGAATCCGAGTTTCTGTGCCAATTTCGCTTCGTTGCATGCAAATGCACTGATCTAGCACGCGAAACAGCGATTCCGCACAGAAATATACTTCTGAAACGAAGAATCGTCGAATCTGACATAAGTTAGAATAACTCGCGATTGTGATTGCCGAATCCGAGTTTCTGTGCCAATTTCGCTTCGTTGCATGCAAATGCACTGATCTAGCACGCGAAACAGCGATTCCGCACAGAAATACACTTCAGAAACGAAGAATCGTCGAATCTAACATAATATCGAATAATTCGTGATCGTGCTTGCCGAATCCGAGTTTCTGTGCCAATTTCGCTTCGTTGCATGCAAATGCACTGATCTAGCACGCGAAACAGCGATTCCGCACAGAAATATACTTCTGAAACGAAGAATCGTCGAATCTGACATAAGTTAGAATAACTCGCGATTGTGCTTGCCGAATCCGAGTTTCTGTGCCAATTTCGCTTCGTTGCATGCAAATGCACTGATCTAGCACGCGAAACAGCGATTCCGCACAGAAATATACTTCTGAAACGAAGAATCGTCGAATCTGACATAAGTTAGAATAACTCGCGATTGTGCTTGCCGAATCCGAGTTTCTGTGCCAATTTCGCTTCGTTGCATGCAAATGCACTGATCTAGCACGCGAAACAGCGATTCCGCACAGAAATACACTTCAGAAACGAAGAATCGCCGAATCTAACATAAGATCGAATAAATCGTGATCGTGCTTGCCAAATCCGAGTTTCTGTGCCAATTTCGCTTCGTTGCATGCAAATGCACTGATCTTGCACGCGAAACAGCGATTCCGCACAGAAATACAATTCAGAAACGAAGAATCGTCGAATCTAACATAAGATCGAATAATTCGTGATCGTGCTTGCCGAATCCGAGTTTCTGTGCCAATTTCGCTTCGTTGCATGCAAATGCACTGATCTAGCACGCGAAACAGCGATTCCGCACAGAAATATACTTCTGAAACGAAGAATCGTCGAATCTGACATAAGTTAGAATAACTCGCGATTGTGATTGCCGAATCCGAGTTTCTGTGCCAATTTCGCTTCGTTGCATGCAAATGCACTGATCTAGCACGCGAAACAGCGATTCCGCACAGAAATACACTTCAGAAACGAAGAATCGTCGAATCTAACATAATATCGAATAATTCGTGATCGTGCTTGCCGAATCCGAGTTTCTGTGCCAATTTCGCTTCGTTGCATGCAAATGCACTGATCTAGCACGCGAAACAGCGATTCCGCACAGAAATATACTTCTGAAACGAAGAATCGTCGAATCTGACATAAGTTAGAATAACTCGCGATTGTGCTTGCCGAATCCGAGTTTCTGTGCCAATTTCGCTTCGTTGCATGCAAATGCACTGATCTAGCACGCGAAACAGCGATTCCGCACAGAAATATACTTCTGAAACGAAGAATCGTCGAATCTGACATAAGTTAGAATAACTCGCGATTGTGCTTGCCGAATCCGAGTTTCTGTGCCAATTTCGCTTCGTTGCATGCAAATGCACTGATCTAGCACGCGAAACAGCGATTCCGCACAGAAATACACTTCAGAAACGAAGAATCGCCGAATCTAACATAAGATCGAATAAATCGTGATCGTGCTTGCCAAATCCGAGTTTCTGTGCCAATTTCGCTTCGTTGCATGCAAATGCACTGATCTTGCACGCGAAACAGCGATTCCGCACAGAAATACAATTCAGAAACGAAGAATCGTCGAATCTAACATAAGATCGAATAATTCGTGATCGTGCTTGCCGAATCCGAGTTTCTGTGCCAATTTCGCTTCGTTGCATGCAAATGCTCTGATCTAGGACGCGAAACAGCGATTCCGCACAGAAATACACTTCAGAAACGAAGAATCGTCGAATCTAACATAAGATCGAATAAATCGTGATCGTGCTTGCCAAATCCGAGTTTCTGTGCCAATTTCGCTTCGTTGCATGCAAATGCACTGATCTAGCACGCGAAACAGCGATTCCGCACAGAAATACAATTCAGAAACGAAGAATCGTCGAATCTAACATAAGATCGAATAATTCGTGATCGTGCTTGCCGAATCCGAGTTTCTGTGCCAATTTCGCTTCGTTGCATGCAAATGCACTGATCTAGCACGCGAAACAGCGATTCCGCACAGAAATATACTTCTGAAACGAAGAATCGTCGAATCTGACATAAGTTAGAATAACTCGCGATTGTGCTTGCCGAATCCGAGTTTCTGTGCCAATTTCGCTTCGTTGCATGCAAATGCACTGATCTAGCACGCGAAACAGCGATTCCGCACAGAAATATACTTCTGAAACGAAGAATCGTCGAATCTGACATAAGTTAGAATAACTCGCGATTGTGCTTGCCGAATCCGAGTTTCTGTGCCAATTTCGCTTCGTTGCATGCAAATGCACTGATCTAGCACGCGAAACAGCGATTCCGCACAGAAATACACTTCAGAAACGGAGAATCGCCGAATCTAACATAAGATCGAATAAATCGTGATCGTGCTTGCCAAATCCGAGTTTCTGTGCCAATTTCGCTTCGTTGCATGCAAATGCACTGATCTAGCACGCGAAACAGCGATTCCGCACAGAAATACAATTCAGAAACGAAGAATCGTCGAATCTAACATAAGATCGAATAATTCGTGATCGTGCTTGCCGAATCCGAGTTTCTGTGCCAATTTCGCTTCGTTGCATGCAAATGCACTGATCTAGCACGCGAAACAGCGATTCCGCACAGAAATATACTTCTGAAACGAAGAATCGTCGAATCTGACATAAGTTAGAATAACTCGCGATTGTGCTTGCCGAATCCGAGTTTCTGTGCCAATTTCGCTTCGTTGCATGCAAATGCACTGATCTAGCACGCGAAACAGCGATTCCGCACAGAAATACACTTCAGAAACGAAGAATCGTCGAATCTAACATAAGATCGAATAAATCGTGATCGTGCTTGCCAAATCCGAGTTTCTGTGCCAATTTCGCTTCGTTGCATGCAAATGCACTGATCTAGCACGCGAAACAGCGATTCCGCACAGAAATACAATTCAGAAACGAAGAATCGTCGAATCTAACATAAGATCGAATAATTCGTGATCGTGCTTGCCGAATCCGAGTTTCTGTGCCAATTTCGCTTCGTTGCATGCAAATGCACTGATCTAGCACGCGAAACAGCGATTCCGCACAGAAATATACTTCTGAAACGAAGAATCGTCGAATCTGACATAAGTTAGAATAACTCGCGATTGTGCTTGCCGAATCCGAGTTTCTGTGCTAATTTCGCTTCGTTGCATGCAAATGCACTGATCTAGCACGCGAAACAGCGATTCCGCACAGAAATATACTTCTGAAACGAAGAATCGTCGAATCTGACATAAGTTAGAATAACTCGCGATTGTGCTTGCCGAATCCGAGTTTCTGTGCCAATTTCGCTTCGTTGCATGCAAATGCACTGATCTAGCACGCGAAACAGCGATTCCGCACAGAAATATACTTCTGAAACGAAGAATCGTCGAATCTGACATAAGTTAGAATAACTCGCGATTGTGCTTGCCGAATCCGAGTTTCTGTGCCAATTTCGCTTCGTTGCATGCAAATGCACTGATCTAGCACGCGAAACAGCGATTCCGCACAGAAATATACTTCTGAAACGAAGAATCGTCGAATCTGACATAAGTTAGAATAACTCGCGATTGTGCTTGCCGAATCCGAGTTTCTGTGCCAATTTCGCTTCGTTGCATGCAAATGCACTGATCTAGCACGCGAAACAGCGATTCCGCACAGAAATACACTTCAGAAACGAAGAATCGCCGAATCTAACATAAGATCGAATAAATCGTGATCGTGCTTGCCAAATCCGAGTTTCTGTGCCAATTTCGCTTCGTTGCATGCAAATGCACTGATCTAGCACGCGAAACAGCGATTCCGCACAGAAATACAATTCAGAAACGAAGAATCGTCGAATCTAACATAAGATCGAATAATTCGTGATCGTGCTTGCCGAATCCGAGTTTCTGTGCCAATTTCGCTTCGTTGCATGCAAATGCACTGATCTAGCACGCGAAACAGCGATTCCGCACAGAAATATACTTCTGAAACGAAGAATCGTCGAATCTGACATAAGTTAGAATAACTCGCGATTGTGATTGCCGAATCCGAGTTTCTGTGCCAATTTCGCTTCGTTGCATGCAAATGCACTGATCTAGCACGCGAAACAGCGATTCCGCACAGAAATACACTTCAGAAACGAAGAATCGCCGAATCTAACATAAGATCGAATATATCGTGATCGTGCTTGCCAAATCCGGGTTTCTGTGCCAATTTCGCTTCGTTGCATGCAAATGCACTGATCTTGCACGCGAAACAGCGATTCCGCACAGAAATACAATTCAGAAACGAAGAATCGTCGAATCTAACATAAGATCGAATAATTCGTGATCGTGCTTGCCGAATCCGAGTTTCTGTGCCAATTTCGCTTCGTTGCATGCAAATGCACTGATCTAGCACGCGAAACAGCGATTCCGCACAGAAATACACTTCAGAAACGAAGAATCGTCGAATCTAACATAAGATCGAATAAATCGTGATCGTGCTTGCCGAATCCGAGTTTCTGTGCCAATTTCGCTTCGTTGCATGCAAATGCACTGATCTAGCATGCGAAACAGCGATTCCGCACAGAAATACAATTCAGAAACGAAGAATCGTCGAATCTAACATAAGATCGAATAATTCGTGATCGTGCTTGCCGAATCCGAGTTTCTGTGCCAATTTCGCTTCGTTGCATGCAAATGCACTGATCTAGCACGCGAAACAGCGATTCCGCACAGAAATATACTTCTGAAACGAAGAATCGTCGAATCTGACATAAGTTAGAATAACTCGCGATTGTGCTTGCCGAATCCGAGTTTCTGTGCCAATTTCGCTTCGTTGCATGCAAATGCACTGATCTAGCACGCGAAACAGCGATTCCGCACAGAAATATACTTCTGAAACGAAGAATCGTCGAATCTGACATAAGTTAGAATAACTCGCGATTGTGCTTGCCGAATCCGAGTTTCTGTGCCAATTTCGCTTCGTTGCATGCAAATGCACTGATCTAGCACGCGAAACAGCGATTCCGCACAGAAATACACTTCAGAAACGAAGAATCGCCGAATCTAACATAAGATCGAATAAATCGTGATCGTGCTTGCCAAATCCGAGTTTCTGTGCCAATTTCGCTTCGTTGCATGCAAATGCACTGATCTAGCACGCGAAACAGCGATTCCGCACAGAAATACAATTCAGAAACGAAGAATCGTCGAATCTAACATAAGATCGAATAATTCGTGATCGTGCTTGCCGAATCCGAGTTTCTGTGCCAATTTCGCTTCGTTGCATGCAAATGCACTGATCTAGCACGCGAAACAGCGATTCCGCACAGAAATATACTTCTGAAACGAAGAATCGTCGAATCTGACATAAGTTAGAATAACTCGCGATTGTGATTGCCGAATCCGAGTTTCTGTGCCAATTTCGCTTCGTTGCATGCAAATGCACTGATCTAGCACGCGAAACAGCGATTCCGCACAGAAATACAATTCAGAAACGAAGAATCGTCGAATCTAACATAAGATCGAATAATTCGTGATCGTGCTTGCCGAATCCGAGTTTCTGTGCCAATTTCGCTTCGTTGCATGCAAATGCACTGATCTAGCACGCGAAACAGCGATTCCGCACAGAAATATACTTCTGAAACGAAGAATCGTCGAATCTGACATAAGTTAGAATAACTCGCGATTGTGATTGCCGAATCCGAGTTTCTGTGCCAATTTCGCTTCGTTGCATGCAAATGCACTGATCTAGCACGCGAAACAGCGATTCCGCACAGAAATACACTTCAGAAACGAAGAATCGTCGAATCTAACATAATATCGAATAATTCGTGATCGTGCTTGCCGAATCCGAGTTTCTGTGCCAATTTCGCTTCGTTGCATGCAAATGCACTGATCTAGCACGCGAAACAGCGATTCCGCACAGAAATATACTTCTGAAACGAAGAATCGTCGAATCTGACATAAGTTAGAATAACTCGCGATTGTGCTTGCCGAATCCGAGTTTCTGTGCCAATTTCGCTTCGTTGCATGCAAATGCACTGATCTAGCACGCGAAACAGCGATTCCGCACAGAAATATACTTCTGAAACGAAGAATCGTCGAATCTGACATAAGTTAGAATAACTCGCGATTGTGCTTGCCGAATCCGAGTTTCTGTGCCAATTTCGCTTCGTTGCATGCAAATGCACTGATCTAGCACGCGAAACAGCGATTCCGCACAGAAATACACTTCAGAAACGAAGAATCGCCGAATCTAACATAAGATCGAATAAATCGTGATCGTGCTTGCCAAATCCGAGTTTCTGTGCCAATTTCGCTTCGTTGCATGCAAATGCACTGATCTTGCACGCGAAACAGCGATTCCGCACAGAAATACAATTCAGAAACGAAGAATCGTCGAATCTAACATAAGATCGAATAATTCGTGATCGTGCTTGCCGAATCCGAGTTTCTGTGCCAATTTCGCTTCGTTGCATGCAAATGCTCTGATCTAGGACGCGAAACAGCGATTCCGCACAGAAATACACTTCAGAAACGAAGAATCGTCGAATCTAACATAAGATCGAATAAATCGTGATCGTGCTTGCCAAATCCGAGTTTCTGTGCCAATTTCGCTTCGTTGCATGCAAATGCACTGATCTAGCACGCGAAACAGCGATTCCGCACAGAAATACAATTCAGAAACGAAGAATCGTCGAATCTAACATAAGATCGAATAATTCGTGATCGTGCTTGCCGAATCCGAGTTTCTGTGCCAATTTCGCTTCGTTGCATGCAAATGCACTGATCTAGCACGCGAAACAGCGATTCCGCACAGAAATATACTTCTGAAACGAAGAATCGTCGAATCTGACATAAGTTAGAATAACTCGCGATTGTGCTTGCCGAATCCGAGTTTCTGTGCCAATTTCGCTTCGTTGCATGCAAATGCACTGATCTAGCACGCGAAACAGCGATTCCGCACAGAAATATACTTCTGAAACGAAGAATCGTCGAATCTGACATAAGTTAGAATAACTCGCGATTGTGCTTGCCGAATCCGAGTTTCTGTGCCAATTTCGCTTCGTTGCATGCAAATGCACTGATCTAGCACGCGAAACAGCGATTCCGCACAGAAATACACTTCAGAAACGGAGAATCGCCGAATCTAACATAAGATCGAATAAATCGTGATCGTGCTTGCCAAATCCGAGTTTCTGTGCCAATTTCGCTTCGTTGCATGCAAATGCACTGATCTAGCACGCGAAACAGCGATTCCGCACAGAAATACAATTCAGAAACGAAGAATCGTCGAATCTAACATAAGATCGAATAATTCGTGATCGTGCTTGCCGAATCCGAGTTTCTGTGCCAATTTCGCTTCGTTGCATGCAAATGCACTGATCTAGCACGCGAAACAGCGATTCCGCACAGAAATATACTTCTGAAACGAAGAATCGTCGAATCTGACATAAGTTAGAATAACTCGCGATTGTGCTTGCCGAATCCGAGTTTCTGTGCCAATTTCGCTTCGTTGCATGCAAATGCACTGATCTAGCACGCGAAACAGCGATTCCGCACAGAAATACACTTCAGAAACGAAGAATCGTCGAATCTAACATAAGATCGAATAAATCGTGATCGTGCTTGCCAAATCCGAGTTTCTGTGCCAATTTCGCTTCGTTGCATGCAAATGCACTGATCTAGCACGCGAAACAGCGATTCCGCACAGAAATACAATTCAGAAACGAAGAATCGTCGAATCTAACATAAGATCGAATAATTCGTGATCGTGCTTGCCGAATCCGAGTTTCTGTGCCAATTTCGCTTCGTTGCATGCAAATGCACTGATCTAGCACGCGAAACAGCGATTCCGCACAGAAATACACTTCAGAAACGAAGAATCGTCGAATCTAACATAAGATCGAATAAATCGTGATCGTGCTTGCCGAATCCGAGTTTCTGTGCCAATTTCGCTTCGTTGCATGCAAATGCACTGATCTAGCATGCGAAACAGCGATTCCGCACAGAAATACAATTCAGAAACGAAGAATCGTCGAATCTAACATAAGATCGAATAATTCGTGATCGTGCTTGCCGAATCCGAGTTTCTGTGCCAATTTCGCTTCGTTGCATGCAAATGCACTGATCTAGCACGCGAAACAGCGATTCCGCACAGAAATATACTTCTGAAACGAAGAATCGTCGAATCTGACATAAGTTAGAATAACTCGCGATTGTGCTTGCCGAATCCGAGTTTCTGTGCCAATTTCGCTTCGTTGCATGCAAATGCACTGATCTAGCACGCGAAACAGCGATTCCGCACAGAAATATACTTCTGAAACGAAGAATCGTCGAATCTGACATAAGTTAGAATAACTCGCGATTGTGCTTGCCGAATCCGAGTTTCTGTGCCAATTTCGCTTCGTTGCATGCAAATGCACTGATCTAGCACGCGAAACAGCGATTCCGCACAGAAATATACTTCTGAAACGAAGAATCGTCGAATCTGACATAAGTTAGAATAACTCGCGATTGTGCTTGCCGAATCCGAGTTTCTGTGCCAATTTCGCTTCGTTGCATGCAAATGCACTGATCTAGCACGCGAAACAGCGATTCCGCACAGAAATATACTTCTGAAACGAAGAATCGTCGAATCTGACATAAGTTAGAATAACTCGCGATTGTGCTTGCCGAATCCGAGTTTCTGTGCCAATTTCGCTTCGTTGCATGCAAATGCACTGATCTAGCACGCGAAACAGCGATTCCGCACAGAAATACACTTCAGAAACGAAGAATCGCCGAATCTAACATAAGATCGAATAAATCGTGATCGTGCTTGCCAAATCCGAGTTTCTGTGCCAATTTCGCTTCGTTGCATGCAAATGCACTGATCTAGCACGCGAAACAGCGATTCCGCACAGAAATACAATTCAGAAACGAAGAATCGTCGAATCTAACATAAGATCGAATAATTCGTGATCGTGCTTGCCGAATCCGAGTTTCTGTGCCAATTTCGCTTCGTTGCATGCAAATGCACTGATCTAGCACGCGAAACAGCGATTCCGCACAGAAATACACTTCAGAAACGAAGAATCGTCGAATCTAACATAAGATCGAATAAATCGTGATCGTGCTTGCCGAATCCGAGTTTCTGTGCCAATTTCGCTTCGTTGCATGCAAATGCACTGATCTAGCATGCGAAACAGCGATTCCGCACAGAAATACAATTCAGAAACGAAGAATCGTCGAATCTAACATAAGATCGAATAATTCGTGATCGTGCTTGCCGAATCCGAGTTTCTGTGCCAATTTCGCTTCGTTGCATGCAAATGCACTGATCTAGCACGCGAAACAGCGATTCCGCACAGAAATATACTTCTGAAACGAAGAATCGTCGAATCTGACATAAGTTAGAATAACTCGCGATTGTGCTTGCCGAATCCGAGTTTCTGTGCCAATTTCGCTTCGTTGCATGCAAATGCACTGATCTAGCACGCGAAACAGCGATTCCGCACAGAAATACACTTCAGAAACGAAGAATCGCCGAATCTAACATAAGATCGAATAAATCGTGATCGTGCTTGCCAAATCCGAGTTTCTGTGCCAATTTCGCTTCGTTGCATGCAAATGCACTGATCTAGCACGCGAAACAGCGATTCCGCACAGAAATACAATTCAGAAACGAAGAATCGTCGAATCTAACATAAGATCGAATAATTCGTGATCGTGCTTGCCGAATCCGAGTTTCTGTGCCAATTTCGCTTCGTTGCATGCAAATGCACTGATCTAGCACGCGAAACAGCGATTCCGCACAGAAATATACTTCTGAAACGAAGAATCGTCGAATCTGACATAAGTTAGAATAACTCGCGATTGTGATTGCCGAATCCGAGTTTCTGTGCCAATTTCGCTTCGTTGCATGCAAATGCACTGATCTAGCACGCGAAACAGCGATTCCGCACAGAAATACAATTCAGAAACGAAGAATCGTCGAATCTAACATAAGATCGAATAATTCGTGATCGTGCTTGCCGAATCCGAGTTTCTGTGCCAATTTCGCTTCGTTGCATGCAAATGCACTGATCTAGCACGCGAAACAGCGATTCCGCACAGAAATATACTTCTGAAACGAAGAATCGTCGAATCTGACATAAGTTAGAATAACTCGCGATTGTGATTGCCGAATCCGAGTTTCTGTGCCAATTTCGCTTCGTTGCATGCAAATGCACTGATCTAGCACGCGAAACAGCGATTCCGCACAGAAATATACTTCTGAAACGAAGAATCGTCGAATCTGACATAAGTTAGAATAACTCGCGATTGTGCTTGCCGAATCCGAGTTTCTGTGCCAATTTCGCTTCGTTGCATGCAAATGCACTGATCTAGCACGCGAAACAGCGATTCCGCACAGAAATATACTTCTGAAACGAAGAATCGTCGAATCTGACATAAGTTAGAATAACTCGCGATTGTGCTTGCCGAATCCGAGTTTCTGTGCCAATTTCGCTTCGTTGCATGCAAATGCACTGATCTAGCACGCGAAACAGCGATTCCGCACAGAAATATACTTCTGAAACGAAGAATCGTCGAATCTGACATAAGTTAGAATAACTCGCGATTGTGCTTGCCGAATCCGAGTTTCTGTGCCAATTTCGCTTCGTTGCATGCAAATGCACTGTTCTAGCACGCGAAACAGCGATTCCGCACAGAAATACACTTCAGAAACGAAGAATCGCCGAATCTAACATAAGATCGAATAAATCGTGATCGTGCTTGCCAAATCCGAGTTTCTGTGCCAATTTCGCTTCGTTGCATGCAAATGCACTGATCTAGCACGCGAAACAGCGATTCCGCACAGAAATACAATTCAGAAACGAAGAATCGTCGAATCTAACATAAGATCGAATAATTCGTGATCGTGCTTGCCGAATCCGAGTTTCTGTGCCAATTTCGCTTCGTTGCATGCAAATGCTTTGATCTAGGACGCGAAACAGCGATTCCGCACAGAAATACACTTCAGAAACGAAGAATCGTCGAATCTAACATAAGATCGAATAAATCGTGATCGTGCTTGCCAAATCCGAGTTTCTGTGCCAATTTCGCTTCGTTGCATGCAAATGCACTGATCTAGCACGCGAAACAGCGATTCCGCACAGAAATACAATTCAGAAACGAAGAATCGTCGAATCTAACATAAGATCGAATAATTCGTGATCGTGCTTGCCGAATCCGAGTTTCTGTGCCAATTTCGCTTCGTTGCATGCAAATGCACTGATCTAGCACGCGAAACAGCGATTCCGCACAGAAATATACTTCTGAAACGAAGAATCGTCGAATCTGACATAAGTTAGAATAACTCGCGATTGTGCTTGCCGAATCCGAGTTTCTGTGCCAATTTCGCTTCGTTGCATGCAAATGCACTGATCTAGCACGCGAAACAGCGATTCCGCACAGAAATATACTTCTGAAACGAAGAATCGTCGAATCTGACATAAGTTAGAATAACTCGCGATTGTGCTTGCCGAATCCGAGTTTCTGTGCCAATTTCGCTTCGTTGCATGCAAATGCACTGATCTAGCACGCGAAACAGCGATTCCGCACAGAAATACACTTCAGAAACGAAGAATCGCCGAATCTAACATAAGATCGAATAAATCGTGATCGTGCTTGCCAAATCCGAGTTTCTGTGCCAATTTCGCTTCGTTGCATGCAAATGCACTGATCTAGCACGCGAAACAGCGATTCCGCACAGAAATACAATTCAGAAACGAAGAATCGTCGAATCTAACATAAGATCGAATAATTCGTGATCGTGCTTGCCGAATCCGAGTTTCTGTGCCAATTTCGCTTCGTTGCATGCAAATGCACTGATCTAGCACGCGAAACAGCGATTCCGCACAGAAATATACTTCTGAAACGAAGAATCGTCGAATCTGACATAAGTTAGAATAACTCGCGATTGTGCTTGCCGAATCCGAGTTTCTGTGCCAATTTCGCTTCGTTGCATGCAAATGCACTGATCTAGCACGCGAAACAGCGATTCCGCACAGAAATATACTTCTGAAACGAAGAATCGTCGAATCTGACATAAGTTAGAATAACTCGCGTTGTGCTTGCCGAATCCGAGTTTCTGTGCCAATTTCGCTTCGTTGCATGCAAATGCACTGATCTAGCACGCGAAACAGCGATTCCGCACAGAAATACACTTCAGAAACGAAGAATCGTCGAATCTAACATAATATCGAGTAATTCGTGATCGTGCTTGCCGAATCCGAGTTTCTGTGCCAATTTCGCTTCGTTGCATGCAAATGCACTGATCTAGCACGCGAAACAGCGATTCCGCACAGAAATATACTTCTGAAACGAAGAATCGTCGAATCTGACATAAGTTAGAATAACTCGCGATTGTGCTTGCCGAATCCGAGTTTCTGTGTCAATTTCGCTTCGTTGCATGCAGATGCACTGATCTAGCACGCGAAACAGCGATTCCGCACAGAAATACAATTCAGAAACGAAGAATCGTCGAATCTAACATAAGATCGAATAATTCGTGATCGTGCTTGCCGAATCCGAGTTTCTGTGCCAATTTCGCTTCGTTGCATGCAAATGCACTGATCTAGCACGCGAAACAGCGATTCCGCACAGAAATATACTTCTGAAACGAAGAATCGTCGAATCTGACATAAGTTAGAATAACTCGCGATTGTGATTGCCGAATCCGAGTTTCTGTGCCAATTTCGCTTCGTTGCATGCAAATGCACTGATCTAGCACGCGAAACAGCGATTCCGCACAGAAATATACTTCTGAAACGAAGAATCGTCGAATCTGACATAAGTTAGAATAACTCGCGATTGTGATTGCCGAATCCGAGTTTCTGTGCCAATTTCGCTTCGTTGCATGCAAATGCACTGATCTAGCACGCGAAACAGCGATTCCGCACAGAAATATACTTCTGAAACGAAGAATCGTCGAATCTGACATAAGTTAGAATAACTCGCGATTGTGCTTGCCGAATCCGAGTTTCTGTGTCAATTTCGCTTCGTTGCATGCAGATGCACTGATCTAGCACGCGAAACAGCGATTCCGCACAGAAATACAATTCAGAAACGAAGAATCGTCGAATCTAACATAAGATCGAATAATTCGTGATCGTGCTTGCCGAATCCGAGTTTCTGTGCCAATTTCGCTTCGTTGCATGCAAATGCACTGATCTAGCACGCGAAACAGCGATTCCGCACAGAAATATACTTCTGAAACGAAGAATCGTCGAATCTGACATAAGTTAGAATAACTCGCGATTGTGCTTGCCGAATCCGAGTTTCTGTGCCAATTTCGCTTCGTTGCATGCAAATGCACTGATCTAGCACGCGAAACAGCGATTCCGCACAGAAATATACTTCTGAAACGAAGAATCGTCGAATCTGACATAAGTTAGAATAACTCGCGATTGTGCTTGCCGAATCCGAGTTTCTGTGCCAATTTCGCTTCGTTGCATGCAAATGCACTGATCTAGCACGCGAAACAGCGATTCCGCACAGAAATACACTTCAGAAACGAAGAATCGCCGAATCTAACATAAGATCGAATAAATCGTGATCGTGCTTGCCAAATCCGAGTTTCTGTGCCAATTTCGCTTCGTTGCATGCAAATGCACTGATCTAGCACGCGAAACAGCGATTCCGCACAGAAATACAATTCAGAAACGAAGAATCGTCGAATCTAACATAAGATCGAATAATTCGTGATCGTGCTTGCCGAATCCGAGTTTCTGTGCCAATTTCGCTTCGTTGCATGCAAATGCACTGATCTAGCACGCGAAACAGCGATTCCGCACAGAAATATACTTCTGAAACGAAGAATCGTCGAATCTGACATAAGTTAGAATAACTCGCGATTGTGCTTGCCGAATCCGAGTTTCTGTGCCAATTTCGCTTCGTTGCATGCAAATGCACTGATCTAGCACGCGAAACAGCGATTCCGCACAGAAATACACTTCAGAAACGAAGAATCGTCGAATCTAACATAAGATCGAATAAATCGTGATCGTGCTTGCCAAATCCGAGTTTCTGTGCCAATTTCGCTTCGTTGCATGCAAATGCACTGATCTAGCACGCGAAACAGCGATTCCGCACAGAAATACAATTCAGAAACGAAGAATCGTCGAATCTAACATAAGATCGAATAATTCGTGATCGTGCTTGCCGAATCCGAGTTTCTGTGCCAATTTCGCTTCGTTGCATGCAAATGCACTGATCTAGCACGCGAAACAGCGATTCCGCACAGAAATATACTTCTGAAACGAAGAATCGTCGAATCTGACATAAGTTAGAATAACTCGCGATTGTGCTTGCCGAATCCGAGTTTCTGTGCCAATTTCGCTTCGTTGCATGCAAATGCACTGATCTAGCACGCGAAACGGCGATTCCGCACAGAAATATACTTCTGAAACGAAGAATCGTCGAATCTGACATAAGTTAGAATAACTCGCGATTGTGCTTGCCGAATCCGAGTTTCTGTGCCAATTTCGCTTCGTTGCATGCAAATGCACTGATCTAGCACGCGAAACAGCGATTCCGCACAGAAATACACTTCAGAAACGAAGAATCGTCGAATCTAACATAATATCGAATAATTCGTGATCGTGCTTGCCGAATCCGAGTTTCTGTGCCAATTTCGCTTCGTTGCATGCAAATGCACTGATCTAGCACGCGAAACAGCGATTCCGCACAGAAATATACTTCTGAAACGAAGAATCGTCGAATCTGACATAAGTTAGAATAACTCGCGATTGTGCTTGCCGAATCCGAGTTTCTGTGCCACTTTCGCTTCGTTGCATGCAAATGCACTGATCTAGCACGCGAAACAGCGATTCCGCACAGAAATACACTTCAGAAACGAAGAATCGCCGAATCTAACATAAGATCGAATAAATCGTGATCGTGCTTGCCAAATCCGAGTTTCTGTGCCAATTTCGCTTCGTTGCATGCAAATGCACTGATCTAGCACGCGAAACAGCGATTCCGCACAGAAATACAATTCAGAAACGAAGAATCGTCGAATCTAACATAAGATCGAATAATTCGTGATCGTGCTTGCCGAATCCGAGTTTCTGTGCCAATTTCGCTTCGTTGCATGCAAATGCACTGATCTAGCACGCGAAACAGCGATTCCGCACAGAAATATACTTCTGAAACGAAGAATCGTCGAATCTGACATAAGTTAGAATAACTCGCGATTGTGCTTGCCGAATCCGAGTTTCTGTGCCAATTTCGCTTCGTTGCATGCAAATGCACTGATCTAGCACGCGAAACAGCGATTCCGCACAGAAATACACTTCAGAAACGAAGAATCGTCGAATCTAACATAATATCGAGTAATTCGTGATCGTGCTTGCCGAATCCGAGTTTCTGTGCCAATTTCGCTTCGTTGCATGCAAATGCACTGATCTAGCACGCGAAACAGCGATTCCGCACAGAAATATACTTCTGAAACGAAGAATCGTCGAATCTGACATAAGTTAGAATAACTCGCGATTGTGCTTGCCGAATCCGAGTTTCTGTGTCAATTTCGCTTCGTTGCATGCAAATGCACTGATCTAGCACGCGAAACAGCCATTCCGCACAGAAATACACTTCAGAAACGAAGAATCGCCGAATCTAACATAAGATCGAATAAATCGTGATCGTGCTTGCCAAATCCGAGTTTCTGTGCCAATTTCGCTTCGTTGCATGCAAATGCACTGATCTAGCACGCGAAACAGCGATTCCGCACAGAAATACACTTCAGAAACGAAGAATCGTCGAATCTAACATAATATCGAATAATTCGAGATCGTGCTTGCCGAATCCGAGTTTCTGTGCCAATTTCGCTTCGTTGCATGCAAATGCACTGATCTAGCACGCGAAACAGCGATTCCGCACAGAAATATACTTCTGAAACGAAGAATCGTCGAATCTGACATAAGTTAGAATAACTCGCGATTGTGCTTGCCGAATCCGAGTTTCTGTGCCAATTTCGCTTCGTTGCATGCAAATGCACTGATCTAGCACGCGAAACAGCCATTCCGCACAGAAATACACTTCAGAAACGAAGAATCGCCGAATCTAACATAAGATCGAATAAATCGTGATCGTGCTTGCCAAATCCGAGTTTCTGTGCCAATTTCGCTTCGTTGCATGCAAATGCACTGATCTAGCACGCGAAACAGCGATTCCGCACAGAAATACACTTCAGAAACGAAGAATCGTCGAATCTAACATAATATCGAATAATTCGTGATCGTGCTTGCCGAATCCGAGTTTCTGTGCCAATTTCGCTTCGTTGCATGCAAATGCACTTATCTAGCACGCGAAACAGCGATTCCGCACAGAAATATACTTCTGAAACGAAGAATCGTCGAATCTGACATAAGTTAGAATAACTCGCGATTGTGCTTGCCGAATCCGAGTTTCTGTGCCAATTTCGCTTCGTTGCATGCAAATGCACTGATCTAGCACGCGAAACAGCGATTCCGCACAGAAATACACTTCAGAAACGAAGAATCGCCGAATCTAACATAAGATCGAATAAATCGTGATCGTGCTTGCCAAATCCGAGTTTCTGTGCCAATTTCGCTTCGTTGCATGCAAATGCACTGATCTAGCACGCGAAACAGCGATTCCGCACAGAAATACAATTCAGAAACGAAGAATCGTCGAATCTAACATAAGATCGAATAATTCGTGATCGTGCTTGCCGAATCCGAGTTTCTGTGCCAATATCGCTTCGTTGCATGCAAATGCACTGATCTAGCACGCGAAACAGCGATTCCGCACAGAAATACACTTCAGAAACGAAGAATCGTCGAATCTAACATAATATCGAATAATTCGTGATCGTGCTTGCCAAATCCGAGTTTCTGTGCCAATTTCGCTTCGTTGCATGCAAATGCACTGATCTAGCACGCGAAACAGCGATTCCGCACAGAAATACAATTCAGAAACGAAGAATCGTCGAATCTAACATAAGATCGAATAATTCGTGATCGTGCTTGCCGAATCCGAGTTTCTGTGCCAATTTCGCTTCGTTGCATGCAAATGCACTGATCTAGCACGCGAAACAGCGATTCCGCACAGAAATATACTTCTGAAACGAAGAATCGTCGAATCTGACATAAGTTAGAATAACTCGCGATTGTGCTTGCCGAATCCGAGTTTCTGTGCCAATTTCGCTTCGTTGCATGCAAATGCACTGATCTAGCACGCGAAACAGCGATTCCGCACAGAAATATACTTCTGAAACGAAGAATCGTCGAATCTGACATAAGTTAGAATAACTCGCGATTGTGCTTGCCGAATCCGAGTTTCTGTGCGAATATCGCTTCGTTGCATGCAAATGCACTGATCTAGCACGCGAAACAGCGATTCCGCACAGAAATACACTTCAGAAACGAAGAATCGCCGAATCTAACATAAGATCGAATAAATCGTGATCGTGCTTGCCAAATCCGAGTTTCTGTGCCAATTTCGCTTCGTTGCATGCAAATGCACTGATCTAGCACGCGAAACAGCGATTCCGTACAGAAATACAATTCAGAAACGAAGAATCGTCGAATCTAACATAAGATCGAATAATTCGTGATCGTGCTTGCCGAATCCGAGTTTCTGTGCCAATTTCGCTTCGTTGCATGCAAATGCACTGATCTAGCACGCGAAACAGCGATTCCGCACAGAAATATACTTCTGAAACGAAGAATCGTCGAATCTGACATAAGTTAGAATAACTCGCGATTGTGCTTGCCGAATCCGAGTTTCTGTGCCAATTTCGCTTCGTTGCATGCAAATGCACTGATCTAGCACGCGAAACAGCGATTCCGCACAGAAATATACTTCTGAAACGAAGAATCGTCGAATCTGACATAAGTTAGAATAACTCGCGATTGTGCTTGCCGAATCCGAGTTTCTGTGCCAATTTCGCTTCGTTGCATGCAAATGCACTGATCTAGCACGCGAAACAGCGATTCCGCACAGAAATATACTTCTGAAACGAAGAATCGTCGAATCTGACATAAGTTAGAATAACTCGCGATTGTGCTTGCCGAATCCGAGTTTCTGTGCCAATTTCGCTTCGTTGCATGCAAATGCACTGATCTAGCACGCGAAACAGCAATTCCGCACAGAAATACACTTCAGAAACGAAGAAACGCCGAATCTAACATAAGATCGAATAAATCGTGATCGTGCTTGCCAAATCCGAGTTTCTGTGCCAATTTCGCTTCGTTGCATGCAAATGCACTGATCTAGCACGCGAAACAGCGATTCCGCACAGAAATACACTTCAGAAACGAAGAATCGTCGAATCTAACATAATATCGAATAAATCGTGATCGTGCTTGCCAAATCCGAGTTTCTGTGCCAATTTCGCTTCGTTGCATGCAAATGCACTGATCTAGCACGCGAAACAGCGATTCCGCACAGAAATACACTTCAGAAACGAAGAATCGCAGAATCTAACATAAGATCGAATAAATCGTGATCGTGCTTGCCAAATCCGAGTTTCTGTGCCAATTTCGCTTCGTTGCATGCAAATGCACTGATCTAGCACGCGAAAAAGCGATTCCGCACAGAAATACAATTCAGAAACGAAGAATCGTCGAATCTAACATAAGATCGAATAATTCGTGATCGTGCTTGCCGAATCCGAGTTTCTGTGCCAATTTCGCTTCGTTGCATGCAAATGCACTGATCTAGCACGCGAAACAGCGATTCCGCACAGAAATATACTTCTGAAACGAAGAATCGTCGAATCTGACATAAGTTAGAATAACTCGCGATTGTGCTTGCCGAATCCGAGTTTCTGTGCCAATTTCGCTTCGTTGCATGCAAATGCACTGATCTAGCACGCGAAACAGCGATTCCGCACAGAAATACACTTCAGAAACGAAGAATCGTCGAATCTAACATAATATCGAATAATTCGTGATCGTGCTTGCCGAATCCGAGGTTCTGTGCCAATTTCGCTTCGTTGCATGCAAATGCACTGATCTAGCACGCGAAACAGGGATTCCGCACAGAAATATACTTCTGAAACGAAGAATCGTCGAATCTGACATAAGTTAGAATAACTCGCGATTGTGCTTGCCGAATCCGAGTTTCTGTGCCAATTTCGCTTCGTTGCATGCAAATGCACTGATCTAGCACGCGAAACAGCGATTCCGCACAGAAATACAATTCAGAAACGAAGAATCGTCGAATCTAACATAAGATCGAATAATTCGTGATCGTGCTTGCCGAATCCGAGTTTCTGTGCCAATTTCGCTTCGTTGCATGCAAATGCACTGATCTAGCACGCGAAACAGCGATTCCGCACAGAAATACAATTCAGAAACGAAGAATCGTCGAATCTAACATAAGATCGAATAATTCGTGATCGTGCTTGCCGAATCCGAGTTTCTGTGCCAATTTCGCTTCGTTGCATGCAAATGCACTGATCTAGCACGCGAAACAGCGATTCCGCACAGAAATATACTTCTGAAACGAAGAATCGTCGAATCTGACATAAGTTAGAATAACTCGCGATTGTGCTTGCCGAATCCGAGTTTCTGTGCCAATTTCGCTTCGTTGCATGCAAATGCACTGATCTAGCACGCGAAACAGCGATTCCGCACAGAAATATACTTCTGAAACGAAGAATCGTCGAATCTGACATAAGTTAGAATAACTCGCGATTGTGCTTGCCGAATCCGAGTTTCTGTGCGAATATCGCTTCGTTGCATGCAAATGCACTGATCTAGCACGCGAAACAGCGATTCCGCACAGAAATACACTTCAGAAACGAAGAATCGCCGAATCTAACATAAGATCGAATAAATCGTGATCGTGCTTGCCAAATCCGAGTTTCTGTGCCAATTTCGCTTCGTTGCATGCAAATGCACTGATCTAGCACGCGAAACAGCGATTCCGCACAGAAATACAATTCAGAAACGAAGAATCGTCGAATCTAACATAAGATCGAATAATTCGTGATCGTGCTTGCCGAATCCGAGTTTCTGTGCCAATTTCGCTTCGTTGCATGCAAATGCACTGATCTAGCACGCGAAACAGCGATTCCGCACAGAAATATACTTCTGAAACGAAGAATCGTCGAATCTGACATAAGTTAGAATAACTCGCGATTGTGCATGCCGAATCCGAGTTTCTGTGCCAATTTCGCTTCGTTGCATGCAAATGCACTGATCTAGCACGCGAAACAGCGATTCCGCACAGAAATACACTTCAGAAACGAAGAATCGTCGAATCTAACATAATATCGAATAATTCGTGATCGTGCTTGCCGAATCCGAGTTTCTGTGCCAATTTCGCTTCGTTGCATGCAAATGCACTGATCTAGCACGCGAAACAGGGATTCCGCACAGAAATATACTTCTGAAACGAAGAATCGTCGAATCTGACATAAGTTAGAATAACTCGCGATTGTGCTTGCCGAATCCGAGTTTCTGTGCCAATTTCGCTTCGTTGCATGCAAATGCACTGATCTAGCACGCGAAACAGCGATTCCGCACAGAAATACACTTCAGAAACGAAGAATCGTCGAATCTAACATAAGATCGAATAATTCGTGATCGTGCTTGCCGAATCCGAGTTTCTGTGCCAATTTCGCTTCGTTGCATGCAAATGCACTGATCTAGCACGCGAAACAGCGATTCCGCACAGAAATATACTTCTGAAACGAAGAATCGTCGAATCTGACATAAGTTAGAATAACTCGCGATTGTGCTTGCCGAATCCGAGTTTCTGTGCCAATTTCGCTTCGTTGCATGCAAATGCACTGATCTAGCACGCGAAACAGCGATTCCGCACAGAAATACACTTCAGAAACGAAGAATCGCCGAATCTAACATAAGATCGAATAAATCGTGATCGTGCTTGCCAAATCCGAGTTTCTGTGCCAATTTCGCTTCGTTGCATGCAAATGCACTGATCTAGCACGCGAAACAGCGATTCCGCACAGAAATACAATTCAGAAACGAAGAATCGCCGAATCTAACATAAGATCGAATAAATCGTGATCGTGCTTGCCAAATCCGAGTTTCTGTGCCAATTTCGCTTCGTTGCATGCAAATGCACTGATCTAGCACGCGAAACAGCGATTCCGCACAGAAATACAATTCAGAAACGAAGAATCGTCGAATCTAACATAAGATCGAATAATTCGTGATCGTGCTTGCCGAATCCGAGTTTCTGTGCCAATTTCGCTTCGTTGCATGCAAATGCACTGATCTAGCACGCGAAACAGCGATTCCGCACAGAAATATACTTCTGAAACGAAGAATCGTCGAATCTGACATAAGTTAGAATAACTCGCGATTGTGCTTGCCGAATCCGAGTTTCTGTGCCAATTTCGCTTCGTTGCATGCAAATGCACTGATCTAGCACGCGAAACAGCGATTCCGCACAGAAATACAATTCAGAAACGAAGAATCGTCGAATCTAACATAAGATCGAATAATTCGTGATCGTGCTTGCCGAATCCGAGTTTCTGTGCCAATTTCGCTTCGTTGCATGCAAATGCACTGATCTAGCACGCGAAACAGCGATTCCGCACAGAAATATACTTCTGAAACGAAGAATCGTCGAATCTGACATAAGTTAGAATAACTCGCGATTGTGCTTGCCGAATCCGAGTTTCTGTGCCAATTTCGCTTCGTTGCATGCAAATGCACTGATCTAGCACGCGAAACAGCGATTCCGCACAGAAATATACTTCTGAAACGAAGAATCGTCGAATCTGACATAAGTTAGAATAACTCGCGATTGTGCTTGCCGAATCCGAGTTTCTGTGCGAATATCGCTTCGTTGCATGCAAATGCACTGATCTAGCACGCGAAACAGCGATTCCGCACAGAAATACACTTCAGAAACGAAGAATCGCCGAATCTAACATAAGATCGAATAAATCGTGATCGTGCTTGCCAAATCCGAGTTTCTGTGCCAATTTCGCTTCGTTGCATGCAAATGCACTGATCTAGCACGCGAAACAGCGATTCCGCACAGAAATACAATTCAGAAACGAAGAATCGTCGAATCTAACATAAGATCGAATAATTCGTGATCGTGCTTGCCGAATCCGAGTTTCTGTGCCAATTTCGCTTCGTTGCATGCAAATGCACTGATCTAGCACGCGAAACAGCGATTCCGCACAGAAATATACTTCTGAAACGAAGAATCGTCGAATCTGACATAAGTTAGAATAACTCGCGATTGTGTTTGCCGAATCCGAGTTTCTGTGCCAATTTCGCTTCGTTGCATGCAAATGCACTGATCTAGCACGCGAAACAGCGATTCCGCACAGAAATACACTTCAGAAACGAAGAATCGTCGAATCTAACATAATATCGAATAATTCGTGATCGTGCTTGCCGAATCCGAGTTTCTGTGCCAATTTCGCTTCGTTGCATGCAAATGCACTGATCTAGCACGCGAAACAGGGATTCCGCACAGAAATATACTTCTGAAACGAAGAATCGTCGAATCTGACATAAGTTAGAATAACTCGCGATTGTGCTTGCCGAATCCGAGTTTCTGTGCCAATTTCGCTTCGTTGCATGCAAATGCACTGATCTAGCACGCGAAACAGCGATTCCGCACAGAAATACAATTCAGAAACGAAGAATCGTCGAATCTAACATAAGATCGAATAATTCGTGATCGTGCTTGCCGAATCCGAGTTTCTGTGCCAATTTCGCTTCGTTGCATGCAAATGCACTGATCTAGCACGCGAAACAGCGATTCCGCACAGAAATATACTTCTGAAACGAAGAATCGTCGAATCTGACATAAGTTAGAATAACTCGCGATTGTGCTTGCCGAATCCGAGTTTCTGTGCCAATTTCGCTTCGTTGCATGCAAATGCACTGATCTAGCACGCGAAACAGCGATTCCGCACAGAAATACACTTCAGAAACGAAGAATCGCCGAATCTAACATAAGATCGAATAAATCGTGATCGTGCTTGCCAAATCCGAGTTTCTGTGCCAATTTCGCTTCGTTGCATGCAAATGCACTGATCTAGCACGCGAAACAGCGATTCCGCACAGAAATATACTTCTGAAACGAAGAATCGTCGAATCTGACATAAGTTAGAATAACTCGCGATTGTGCTTGCCGAATCCGAGTTTCTGTGCCAATTTCGCTTCGTTGCATGCAAATGCACTGATCTAGCACGCGAAACAGCGATTCCGCACAGAAATATACTTCTGAAACGAAGAATCGTCGAATCTGACATAAGTTAGAATAACTCGCGATTGTGCTTGCCGAATCCGAGTTTCTGTGCGAATATCGCTTCGTTGCATGCAAATGCACTGATCTAGCACGCGAAACAGCGATTCCGCACAGAAATACACTTCAGAAACGAAGAATCGCCGAATCTAACATAAGATCGAATAAATCGTGATCGTGCTTGCCAAATCCGAGTTTCTGTGCCAATTTCGCTTCGTTGCATGCAAATGCACTGATCTAGCACGCGAAACAGCGATTCCGCACAGAAATACAATTCAGAAACGAAGAATCGTCGAATCTAACATAAGATCGAATAATTCGTGATCGTGCTTGCCGAATCCGAGTTTCTGTGCCAATTTCGCTTCGTTGCATGCAAATGCACTGATCTAGCACGCGAAACAGCGATTCCGCACAGAAATATACTTCTGAAACGAAGAATCGTCGAATCTGACATAAGTTAGAATAACTCGCGATTGTGTTTGCCGAATCCGAGTTTCTGTGCCAATTTCGCTTCGTTGCATGCAAATGCACTGATCTAGCACGCGAAACAGCGATTCCGCACAGAAATACACTTCAGAAACGAAGAATCGTCGAATCTAACATAATATCGAATAATTCGTGATCGTGCTTGCCGAATCCGAGTTTCTGTGCCAATTTCGCTTCGTTGCATGCAAATGCACTGATCTAGCACGCGAAACAGGGATTCCGCACAGAAATATACTTCTGAAACGAAGAATCGTCGAATCTGACATAAGTTAGAATAACTCGCGATTGTGCTTGCCGAATCCGAGTTTCTGTGCCAATTTCGCTTCGTTGCATGCAAATGCACTGATCTAGCACGCGAAACAGCGATTCCGCACAGAAATACAATTCAGAAACGAAGAATCGTCGAATCTAACATAAGATCGAATAATTCGTGATCGTGCTTGCCGAATCCGAGTTTCTGTGCCAATTTCGCTTCGTTGCATGCAAATGCACTGATCTAGCACGCGAAACAGCGATTCCGCACAGAAATATACTTCTGAAACGAAGAATCGTCGAATCTGACATAAGTTAGAATAACTCGCGATTGTGCTTGCCGAATCCGAGTTTCTGTGCCAATTTCGCTTCGTTGCATGCAAATGCACTGATCTAGCACGCGAAACAGCGATTCCGCACAGAAATACACTTCAGAAACGAAGAATCGCCGAATCTAACATAAGATCGAATAAATCGTGATCGTGCTTGCCAAATCCGAGTTTCTGTGCCAATTTCGCTTCGTTGCATGCAAATGCACTGATCTAGCACGCGAAACAGCGATTCCGCACAGAAATACAATTCAGAAACGAAGAATCGCCGAATCTAACATAAGATCGAATAAATCGTGATCGTGCTTGCCAAATCCGAGTTTCTGTGCCAATTTCGCTTCGTTGCATGCAAATGCACTGATCTAGCACGCGAAACAGCGATTCCGCACAGAAATACAATTCAGAAACGAAGAATCGTCGAATCTAACATAAGATCGAATAATTCGTGATCGTGCTTGCCGAATCCGTGTTTCTGTGCCAATTTCGCTTCGTTGCATGCAAATGCACTGATCTAGCACGCGAAACAGCGATTCCGCACAGAAATATACTTCTGAAACGAAGAATCGTCGAATCTGACATAAGTTAGAATAACTCGCGATTGTGCTTGCCGAATCCGAGTTTCTGTGCCAATTTCGCTTCGTTGCATGCAAATGCACTGATCTAGCACGCGAAACAGCGATTCCGCACAGAAATACAATTCAGAAACGAAGAATCGTCGAATCTAACATAAGATCGAATAATTCGTGATCGTGCTTGCCGAATCCGAGTTTCTGTGCCAATTTCGCTTCGTTGCATGCAAATGCACTGATCTAGCACGCGAAACAGCGATTCCGCACAGAAATATACTTCTGAAACGAAGAATCGTCGAATCTGACATAAGTTAGAATAACTCGCGATTGTGCTTGCCGAATCCGAGTTTCTGTGCCAATTTCGCTTCGTTGCATGCAAATGCACTGATCTAGCACGCGAAACAGCGATTCCGCACAGAAATATACTTCTGAAACGAAGAATCGTCGAATCTGACATAAGTTAGAATAACTCGCAATAGTGCTTGCCGAATCCGAGTTTCTGTGCGAATATCGCTTCGTTGCATGCAAATGCACTGATCTAGCACGCGAAACAGCGATTCCGCACAGAAATACACTTCAGAAACGAAGAATCGCCGAATCTAACATAAGATCGAATAAATCGTGATCGTGCTTGCCAAATCCGAGTTTCTGTGCCAATTTCGCTTCGTTGCATGCAAATGCACTGATCTAGCACGCGAAACAGCGATTCCGCACAGAAATACAATTCAGAAACGAAGAATCGTCGAATCTAACATAAGATCGAATAATTCGTGATCGTGCTTGCCGAATCCGAGTTTCTGTGCCAATTTCGCTTCGTTGCATGCAAATGCACTGATCTAGCACGCGAAACAGCGATTCCGCACAGAAATATACTTCTGAAACGAAGAATCGTCGAATCTGACATAAGTTAGAATAACTCGCGATTGTGCTTGCCGAATCCGAGTTTCTGTGCCAATTTCGCTTCGTTGCATGCAAATGCACTGATCTAGCACGCGAAACAGCGATTCCGCACAGAAATATACTTCTGAAACGAAGAATCGTCGAATCTGACATAAGTTAGAATAACTCGCGATTGTGCTTGCCGAATCCGAGTTTCTGTGCCAATTTCGCTTCGTTGCATGCAAATGCACTGATCTAGCACGCGAAACAGCGATTCCGCACAGAAATACACTTCAGAAACGAAGAATCGTCGAATCTAACATAAGATCGAATAAATCGTGATCGTGCTTGCCAAATCCGAGTTTCTGTGCCAATTTCGCTTCGTTGCATGCAAATGCACTGATCTAGCACGCGAAACAGCGATTCCGCACAGAAATACAATTCAGAAACGAAGAATCGTCGAATCTAACATAAGATCGAATAATTCGTGATCGTGCTTGCCGAATCCGAGTTTCTGTGCCAATTTCGCTTCGTTGCATGCAAATGCACTGATCTAGCACGCGAAACAGCGATTCCGCACAGAAATATACTTCTGAAACGAAGAATCGTCGAATCTGACATAAGTTAGAATAACTCGCGATTGTGCTTGCCGAATCCGAGTTTCTGTGCCAATTTCGCTTCGTTGCATGCAAATGCACTGATCTAGCACGCGAAACGGCGATTCCGCACAGAAATATACTTATGAAACGAAGAGTCGTCGAATCTGACATAAGTTAGAATAACTCGCGATTGTGCTTGCCGAATCCGAGTTTCTGTGCCAATTTCGCTTCGTTGCATGCAAATGCACTGATCTAGCACGCGAAACAGCGATTCCGCACAGAAATACACTTCAGAAACGAAGAATCGTCGAATGTAACATAATGTCGAATAATTCGTGATCGTGCTTGCCGAATCCGAGTTTCTGTGCCAATTTCGCTTCGTCGCATGCAAATGCACTGATCTAGCACGCGAAACAGCGATTCCGCACAGAAATATACTTCTGAAACGAAGAATCGTCGAATCTGACATAAGTTAGAATAACTCGCGATTGTGCTTGCCGAATCCGAGTTTCTGTGCCAATTTCGCTTCGTTGCATGCAAATGCACTGATCTAGCACGCGAAACAGCGATTCCGCACAGAAATACACTTCAGAAACGAAGAATCGCCGAATCTAACATAAGATCGAATAAATCGTGATCGTGCTTGCCAAATCCGAGTTTCTGTGCCAATTTCGCTTCGTTGCATGCAAATGCACTGATCTAGCACGCGAAACAGCGATTCCGCACAGAAATACAATTCAGAAACGAAGAATCGTCGAATCTAACATAAGATCGAATAATTCGTGATCGTGCTTGCCGAATCCGAGTTTCTGTGCCAATTTCGCTTCGTTGCATGCAAATGCACTGATCTAGCACGCGAAACAGCGATTCCGCACAGAAATATACTTCTGAAACGAAGAATCGTCGAATCTGACATAAGTTAAAATAACTCGCGATTGTGCATGCCGAATCCGAGTTTCTGTGCCAATTTCGCTTCGTTGCATGCAAATGCACTGATCTAGCACGCGAAACAGCGATTCCGCACAGAAATACACTTCAGAAACGAAGAATCGTCGAATCTAACATAATATCGAATAATTCGTGATCGTGCTTGCCGAATCCGAGTTTCTGTGCCAATTTCGCTTCGTTGCATGCAAATGCACTGATCTAGCACGCGAAACAGGGATTCCGCACAGAAATATACTTCTGAAACGAAGAATCGTCGAATCTGACATAAGTTAGAATAACTCGCGATTGTGCTTGCCGAATCCGAGTTTCTGTGCCAATTTCGCTTCGTTGCATGCAAATGCACTGATCTAGCACGCGAAACAGCGATTCCGCACAGAAATACACTTCAGAAACGAAGAATCGTCGAATCTAACATAAGATCGAATAATTCGTGATCGTGCTTGCCGAATCCGAGTTTCTGTGCCAATTTCGCTTCGTTGCATGCAAATGCACTGATCTAGCACGCGAAACAGCGATTCCGCACAGAAATATACTTCTGAAACGAAGAATCGTCGAATCTGACATAAGTTAGAATAACTCGCGATTGTGCTTGCCGAATCCGAGTTTCTGTGCCAATTTCGCTTCGTTGCATGCAAATGCACTGATCTAGCACGCGAAACAGCGATTCCGCACAGAAATACACTTCAGAAACGAAGAATCGCCGAATCTAACATAAGATCGAATAAATCGTGATCGTGCTTGCCAAATCCGAGTTTCTGTGCCAATTTCGCTTCGTTGCATGCAAATGCACTGATCTAGCACGCGAAACAGCGATTCCGCACAGAAATACAATTCAGAAACGAAGAATCGCCGAATCTAACATAAGATCGAATAAATCGTGATCGTGCTTGCCAAATCCGAGTTTCTGTGCCAATTTCGCTTCGTTGCATGCAAATGCACTGATCTAGCACGCGAAACAGCGATTCCGCACAGAAATACAATTCAGAAACGAAGAATCGTCGAATCTAACATAAGATCGAATAATTCGTGATCGTGCTTGCCGAATCCGAGTTTCTGTGCCAATTTCGCTTCGTTGCATGCAAATGCACTGATCTAGCACGCGAAACAGCGATTCCGCACAGAAATACACTTCAGAAACGAAGAATCGTCGAATCTAACATTAGATCGAATAAATCGTGATCGTGCTTGCCAAATCCGAGTTTCTGTGCCAATTTCGCTTCGTTGCATGCAAATGCACTGATCTAGCACGCGAAACAGCGATTCCGCACAGAAATATACTTCTGAAACGAAGAATCGTCGAATCTGACATAAGTTAGAATAACTCGCGATTGTGCTTGCCGAATCCGAGTTTCTGTGCCAATTTCGCTTCGTTGCATGCAAATGCACTGATCTAGCACGCGAAACAGCGATTCCGCACAGAAATACAATTCAGAAACGAAGAATCGTCGAATCTAACATAAGATCGAATAATTCGTGATCGTGCTTGCCGAATCCGAGTTTCTGTGCCAATTTCGCTTCGTTGCATGCAAATGCACTGATCTAGCACGCGAAACAGCGATTCCGCACAGAAATATACTTCTGAAACGAAGAATCGTCGAATCTGACATAAGTTAGAATAACTCGCGATTGTGCTTGCCGAATCCGAGTTTCTGTGCCAATTTCGCTTCGTTGCATGCAAATGCACTGATCTAGCACGCGAAACAGCGATTCCGCACAGAAATATACTTCTGAAACGAAGAATCGTCGAATCTGACATAAGTTAGAATAACTCGCGATTGTGCTTGCCGAATCCGAGTTTCTGTGCGAATATCGCTTCGTTGCATGCAAATGCACTGATCTAGCACGCGAAACAGCGATTCCGCACAGAAATACACTTCAGAAACGAAGAATCGCCGAATCTAACATAAGATCGAATAAATCGTGATCGTGCTTGCCAAATCCGAGTTTCTGTGCCAATTTCGCTTCGTTGCATGCAAATGCACTGATCTAGCACGCGAAACAGCGATTCCGCACAGAAATACAATTCAGAAACGAAGAATCGTCGAATCTAACATAAGATCGAATAATTCGTGATCGTGCTTGCCGAATCCGAGTTTCTGTGCCAATTTCGCTTCGTTGCATGCAAATGCACTGATCTAGCACGCGAAACAGCGATTCCGCACAGAAATATACTTCTGAAACGAAGAATCGTGGAATCTGACATAAGTTAGAATAACTCGCGATTGTGCTTGCCGAATCCGAGTTTCTGTGCCAATTTCGCTTCGTTGCATGCAAATGCACTGATCTAGCACGCGAAACAGCGATTCCGCACAGAAATATACTTCTGAAACGAAGAATCGTCGAATCTGACATAAGTTAGAATAACTCGCGATTGTGCTTGCCGAATCCGAGTTTCTGTGCGAATATCGCTTCGTTGCATGCAAATGCACTGATCTAGCACGCGAAACAGCGATTCCGCACAGAAATACACTTCAGAAACGAAGAATCGCCGAATCTAACATAAGATCGAATAAATCGTGATCGTGCTTGCCAAATCCGAGTTTCTGTGCCAATTTCGCTTCGTTGCATGCAAATGCACTGATCTAGCACGCGAAACAGCGATTCCGCACAGAAATACAATTCAGAAACGAAGAATCGTCGAATCTAACATAAGATCGAATAATTCGTGATCGTGCTTGCCGAATCCGAGTTTCTGTGCCAATTTCGCTTCGTTGCATGCAAATGCACTGATCTAGCACGCGAAACAGCGATTCCGCACAGAAATATACTTCTGAAACGAAGAATCGTCGAATCTGACATAAGTTAGAATAACTCGCGATTGTGCTTGCCGAATCCGAGTTTCTGTGCCAATTTCGCTTCGTTGCATGCAAATGCACTGATCTAGCACGCGAAACAGCGATTCCGCACAGAAATACAATTCAGAAACGAAGAATCGTCGAATCTAACATAAGATCGAATAATTCGTGATCGTGCTTGCCGAATCCGAGTTTCTGTGCCAATTTCGCTTCGTTGCATGCAAATGCACTGATCTAGCACGCGAAACAGCGATTCCGCACAGAAATATACTTCTGAAACGAAGAATCGTCGAATCTGACATAAGTTAGAATAACTCGCGATTGTGCTTGCCGAATCCGAGTTTCTGTGCCAATTTCGCTTCGTTGCATGCAAATGCACTGATCTAGCACGCGAAACAGCGATTCCGCACAGAAATATACTTCTGAAACGAAGAATCGTCGAATCTGACATAAGTTAGAATAACTCGCGATTGTGCTTGCCGAATCCGAGTTTCTGTGCGAATATCGCTTCGTTGCATGCAAATGCACTGATCTAGCACGCGAAACAGCGATTCCGCACAGAAATACACTTCAGAAACGAAGAATCGCCGAATCTAACATAAGATCGAATAAATCGTGATCGTGCTTGCCAAATCCGAGTTTCTGTGCCAATTTCGCTTCGTTGCATGCAAATGCACTGATCTAGCACGCGAAACAGCGATTCCGCACAGAAATACAATTCAGAAACGAAGAATCGTCGAATCTAACATAAGATCGAATAATTCGTGATCGTGCTTGCCGAATCCGAGTTTCTGTGCCAATTTCGCTTCGTTGCATGCAAATGCACTGATCTAGCACGCGAAACAGCGATTCCGCACAGAAATATACTTCTGAAACGAAGAATCGTCGAATCTGACATAAGTTAGAATAACTCGCGATTGTGTTTGCCGAATCCGAGTTTCTGTGCCAATTTCGCTTCGTTGCATGCAAATGCACTGATCTAGCACGCGAAACAGCGATTCCGCACAGAAATACACTTCAGAAACGAAGAATCGTCGAATCTAACATAATATCGAATAATTCGTGATCGTGCTTGCCGAATCCGAGTTTCTGTGCCAATTTCGCTTCGTTGCATGCAAATGCACTGATCTAGCACGCGAAACAGGGATTCCGCACAGAAATATACTTCTGAAACGAAGAATCGTCGAATCTGACATAAGTTAGAATAACTCGCGATTGTGCTTGCCGAATCCGAGGTTTCTGTGCCAATTTCGCTTCGTTGCATGCAAATGCACTGATCTAGCACGCGAAACAGCGATTCCGCACAGAAATACAATTCAGAAACGAAGAATCGTCGAATCTAACATAAGATCGAATAATTCGTGATCGTGCTTGCCGAATCCGAGTTTCTGTGCCCAATTTCGCTTCGTTGCATGCAAATGCACTGATCTAGCACGCGAAACAGCGATTCCGCACAGAAATATACTTCTGAAACGAAGAATCGTCGAATCTGACATAAGTTAGAATAACTCGCGATTGTGCTTGCCGAAAATCCGAGTTTCTGTGCCAATTTCGCTTCGTTGCATGCAAATGCACTGATCTAGCACGCGAAACAGCGATTCCGCACAGAAATACACTTCAGAAACGAAGAATCGCCGAATCTAACATAAGATCGAATAAATCGTGATCGTGCTTGCCAAATCCGAGTTTCTGTGCCAATTTCGCTTCGTTGCATGCAAATGCACTGATCTAGCACGCGAAACAGCGATTCCGCACAGAAATACAATTCAGAAACGAAGAATCGCCGAATCTAACATAAGATCGAATAAATCGTGATCGTGCTTGCCAAATCCGAGTTTCTGTGCCAATTTCGCTTCGTTGCATGCAAATGCACTGATCTAGCACGCGAAACAGCGATTCCGCACAGAAATACAATTCAGAAACGAAGAATCGTCGAATCTAACATAAGATCGAATAATTCGTGATCGTGCTTGCCGAATCCGAGTTTCTGTGCCAATTTCGCTTCGTTGCATGCAAATGCACTGATCTAGCACGCGAAACAGCGATTCCGCACAGAAATATACTTCTGAAACGAAGAATCGTCGAATCTGACATAAGTTAGAATAACTCGCGATTGTGCTTGCCGAATCCGAGTTTCTGTGCCAATTTCGCTTCGTTGCATGCAAATGCACTGATCTAGCACGCGAAACAGCGATTCCGCACAGAAATACAATTCAGAAACGAAGAATCGTCGAATCTAACATAAGATCGAATAATTCGTGATCGTGCTTGCCGAATCCGAGTTTCTGTGCCAATTTCGCTTCGTTGCATGCAAATGCACTGATCTAGCACGCGAAACAGCGATTCCGCACAGAAATATACTTCTGAAACGAAGAATCGTCGAATCTGACATAAGTTAGAATAACTCGCGATTGTGCTTGCCGAATCCGAGTTTCTGTGCCAATTTCGCTTCGTTGCATGCAAATGCACTGATCTAGCACGCGAAACAGCGATTCCGCACAGAAATATACTTCTGAAACGAAGAATCGTCGAATCTGACATAAGTTAGAATAACTCGCGATTGTGCTTGCCGAATCCGAGTTTCTGTGCCAATTTCGCTTCGTTGCATGCAAATGCACTGATCTAGCACGCGAAACAGCGATTCCGCACAGAAATACACTTCAGAAACGAAGAATCGTCGAATCTAACATAAGATCGAATAAATCGTGATCGTGCTTGCCAAATCCGAGTTTCTGTGCCAATTTCGCTTCGTTGCATGCAAATGCACTGATCTAGCACGCGAAACAGCGATTCCGCACAGAAATACAATTCAGAAACGAAGAATCGTCGAATCTAACATAAGATCGAATAATTCGTGATCGTGCTTGCCGAATCCGAGTTTCTGTGCCAATTTCGCTTCGTTGCATGCAAATGCACTGATCTAGCACGCGAAACAGCGATTCCGCACAGAAATATACTTCTGAAACGAAGAATCGTCGAATCTGACATAAGTTAGAATAACTCGCGATTGTGCTTGCCGAATCCGAGTTTCTGTGCCAATTTCGCTTCGTTGCATGCAAATGCACTGATCTAGCACGCGAAACGGCGATTCCGCACAGAAATATACTTCTGAAACGAAGAGTCGTCGAATCTGACATAAGTTAGAATAACTCGCGATTGTGCTTGCCGAATCCGAGTTTCTGTGCCAATTTCGCTTCGTTGCATGCAAATGCACTGATCTAGCACGCGAAACAGCGATTCCGCACAGAAATACACTTCAGAAACGAAGAATCGTCGAATCTAACATAATGTCGAATAATTCGTGATCGTGCTTGCCGAATCCGAGTTTCTGTGCCAATTTCGCTTCGTCGCATGCAAATGCACTGATGTAGCACGCGAAACAGCGATTCCGCACAGAAATATACTTCTGAAACGAAGAATCGTCGAATCTGACATAAGTTAGAATAACTCGCGATTGTGCTTGCCGAATCCGAGTTTCTGTGCCAATTTCGCTTCGTTGCATGCAAATGCACTGATCTAGCACGCGAAACAGCGATTCCGCACAGAAATACACTTCAGAAACGAAGAATCGCCGAATCTAACATAAGATCGAATAAATCGTGATCGTGCTTGCCAAATCCGAGTTTCTGTGCCAATTTCGCTTCGTTGCATGCAAATGCACTGATCTAGCACGCGAAACAGCGATTCCGCACAGAAATACAATTCAGAAACGAAGAATCGTCGAATCTAACATAAGATCGAATAATTCGTGATCGTGCTTGCCGAATCCGAGTTTCTGTGCCAATTTCGCTTCGTTGCATGCAAATGCACTGATCTAGCACGCGAAACAGCGATTCCGCACAGAAATATACTTCTGAAACGAAGAATCGTCGAATCTGACATAAGTTAGAATAACTCGCGATTGTGCATGCCGAATCCGAGTTTCTGTGCCAATTTCGCTTCGTTGCATGCAAATGCACTGATCTAGCACGCGAAACAGCGATTCCGCACAGAAATACACTTCAGAAACGAAGAATCGTCGAATCTAACATAATATCGAATAATTCGTGATCGTGCTTGCCGAATCCGAGTTTCTGTGCCAATTTCGCTTCGTTGCATGCAAATGCACTGATCTAGCACGCGAAACAGGGATTCCGCACAGAAATATACTTCTGAAACGAAGAATCGTCGAATCTGACATAAGTTAGAATAACTCGCGATTGTGCTTGCCGAATCCGAGTTTCTGTGCCAATTTCGCTTCGTTGCATGCAAATGCACTGATCTAGCACGCGAAACAGCGATTCCGCACAGAAATACACTTCAGAAACGAAGAATCGTCGAATCTAACATAAGATCGAATAATTCGTGATCGTGCTTGCCGAATCCGAGTTTCTGTGCCAATTTCGCTTCGTTGCATGCAAATGCACTGATCTAGCACGCGAAACAGCGATTCCGCACAGAAATATACTTCTGAAACGAAGAATCGTCGAATCTGACATAAGTTAGAATAACTCGCGATTGTGCTTGCCGAATCCGAGTTTCTGTGCCAATTTCGCTTCGTTGCATGCAAATGCACTGATCTAGCACGCGAAACAGCGATTCCGCACAGAAATACACTTCAGAAACGAAGAA
>NW_027469640.1:0-85623 GCF_051020765.1 Lasioglossum baleicum
CTCTAGCACGTGTTTTTACTCGACTAGCCTGCGGGATGCATCCTCTCGCACGCGTTTCTACTCGACTAGCCTGCGGGGTGCATCCTCTCGCACGTGTTTTTACTCGACTAGCCTGCGGGATGCATCATCTCGCACGTGTTTTTACTCGACTAGCCTGCGGGAAGCATCCTCTAGCACGTGTTCTACTCGACTAGCCTGCGGGATGCATCCTCTCGCACGTGTTTTTACTCGACTAGCCTGCGGGATGCATCCTCTCGCACGTGTTTTTACTCGACTAGCCTGCGGGATGCATCCTCTCGCACGCGTTTTTACTCGACTAGCCTGCGGGATGCATCCTCTCGCACGTGTTTTTACTCGACTAGCCTGCGGGATGCATCATCTCGCACGTGTTTTTACTCGACTAGCCTGCGGGAAGCATCCTCTAGCACTTGTTTCTACTCGACTAGCCTGCGGGATGCATCCTCTCGCACGTGTTTTTACTCGACTAGCCTGCGGGATGCATCCTCTCTCACGTGTTTTTATCCGAATAGCCTGCGGGATGCATCCTCTCGCACATGTTTTTACTCGACTAGCCTGCGGGATGCATCCTCTCACACGTGTTTTTACTCGACTAGCCTGCGGGATGCATCATCTCGCACGTGTTTTTACTCGACTAGCCTGCGGGATGCATCCTCTAGCACGTGTTTTTACTCGACTAGCCTGCGGGATGCATCCTCTCGCACGCGTTTCTACTCGACTAGCCTGCGGGTGCATCCTCTCGCACGTGTTTTTTACTCGACTAGCCTGCGGGATTCATCATCTCGCACGTGTTTTTACTCGACTAGCCTGCGGGAAGCATCCTCTAGCACGTGTTTCTACTCGACTAGCCTGCGGGATGCATCCTCTCGCACGTGTTTTTTACTCGACTAGCCTGCGGGATGCATCCTCTCGCACGTGTTTTTACTCGACTAGCCTGCGGGATGCATCCTCTCGCACGCGTTTTTACTCGACTAGCCTGCGGGGATGCATCCTCTCGCACGTGTTTTTACTCGACTAGCCTGCGGGATGCATCATCTCGCACGTGTTTTTACTCGACTAGCCTGCGGGAAGCATCCTCTAGCACTTGTTTCTACTCGACTAGCCTGCGGGATGCATCCTCTCGCACGTGTTTTTACTCGACTAGCCTGCGGGATGCATCCTCTCTCACGTGTTTTTATCCGAATAGCCTGCGGGATGCATCCTCTCGCACATGTTTTTACTCGACTAGCCTGCGGGATGCATCCTCTCACACGTGTTTTTACTCGACTAGCCTGCGGGATGCATCATCTCGCACGTGTTTTTACTCGACTAGCCTGCGGGATGCATCCTCTAGCACGTGTTTTTACTCGACTAGCCTGCGGGATGCATCCTCTCGCACGCGTTTCTACTCGACTAGCCTGCGGGGTGCATCCTCTCGCACGTGTTTTTACTCGACTAGCCTGCGGGATTCATCATCTCGCACGTGTTTTTACTCGACTAGCCTGCGGGAAGCATCCTCTAGCACGTGTTTCTACTCGACTAGCCTGCGGGATGCATCCTCTCGCACGTGTTTTTACTCGACTAGCCTGCGGGATGCATCCTCTCGCACGTGTTTTTACTCGACTAGCCTGCGGGATGCATCCTCTCGCACGTGTTTTTACTCGACTAGCCTGCGGGAAGCATCCTCTCGCACGTGTTTTTACTCGACTAGCCTGCGAGATGCATCCTCTCGCACGTGTTTTTACTCGACTAGCCTGCGGGATGCATCCTCTCGCACGTGTTTTTACTCGACTAGCCTGCGGGATGCATCCTCTCGCACGTGTTTTTACTCGACTAGCCTGCGGGACGCATCCTCTCGCACGTGTTTTTACTCGACTAGCCTGCGGGATGCATCCTCTCTCACGTGTTTTTATCCGAATAGCCTGCGGGATGCATCCTCTCGCACATGTTTTTACTCGACTAGCCTGCGGGATGCATCCTCTCACACGTGTTTTTACTCGACTAGCCTGCGGGATGCATCCACTCGCACGTGTTTTTACTCGACTAGCCTGCGGGATGCATCCTCTCGCACGTGTTTTTACTCGACTAGCCTGCGGGATGCATCCTCTCGCACGTGTTTTTACTCGACTAGCCTGCGGGATGCATCCTCTCGCACGTATTTTTACTCGACTAGCCTGCGGGATGCATCATCTCGCACGTGTTTTTACTCGACTAGCCTGCGGGACGCATCCTCTCGCACGTGTTTTTTACTCGACTAGCCTGCGGGATGCATCCTCTCTCACGTGTTTTTATCCGAATAGCCTGCGGGATGCATCCTCTCGCACATGTTTTTACTCGACTAGCCTGCGGGATGCATCCTCTCACACGTGTTTTTACTCGACTAGCCTGCGGGATGCATCCACTCGCACGTGTTTTTACTCGACTAGCCTGCGGGATGCATCCTCTCGCACGTGTTTTTACTCGACTAGCCTGCGGGATGCATCCTCTCGCACGTGTTTTTACTCGACTAGCCTGCGGGATGCATCCTCTCGCACGTGTTTTGACTCGACTAGCCTGCGGGATGCATCATCTCGCACGAGTTTTTACTCGACTAGCCTGCGGGAAGCATCCTCTAGCACGTGTTTTTACTCGACTAGCCTGCGGGATGCATCCTCTCGCATGTGTTTTTACTCGACTAGCCTGCGGGATGCATCCTCTCGCACGTGTTTTTACTCGACTAGCCTGCGGCATGCATCCTCTCGCACGTGTTTTTACTCGACTAGCCTGCGGGACGCATCCTCTCGCACGTGTTTTTACTCGACTAGCCTGCGGGATGCATCCTCTCTCACGTGTTTTTATCCGAATAGCCTGCGGGATGCATCCTCTCGCACATGTTTTTACTCGACTAGCCTGCGGGATGCATCCTCTCACACGTGTTTTTACTCGACTAGCCTGCGGGATGCATCCACTCGCACGTGTTTTTACTCGACTAGCCTGCGGGATGCATCCTCTCGCACGTGTTTTTACTCGACTAACTGCGGGAAGCATCCTCTCGCACGTGTTTTTACCAGACTAGCATGCGGGATGCATCCTCTCGCACGTGTTTTTAGTCGACTAGCCTGCGGGATGCATCCTCTCGCACGTGTTTTTACTCGACTAGTCTGCGGGATGCATCCTCTCGCACGTGTTTTTACTCGACTAGCCTGCGGGATGCATCCTCTCGCACGTGTTTTTACTCGACTAGCCTGCGGGATGCATCCTCTCGCACGCGTTTCTACTTGACAAGCCTGCGGGGTGCATCCTCTCGCACGTGTTTTTACTCGACTAGCCTGCGGGATGCATCATCTCGCATGTGTTTTTACTCGACTAGCCTGCGGGAAGCATCCTCTAGCACGTGTTTCTACTCGACTAGCCTGCGGGATGCATCCTCTCGCACGTGTTTTTACTCGACTAGCCTGCGGGATGCATCCTCTCGCACGTGTTTTTACTCGACTAGCCTGCGGGATGCATCCTCTCGCACGTGTTTTTACTCGACTAGCCTGCGCGATGCATCCTCTCGCACGTGTTTTTACTCGACTAGCCTGCGGGATGCATCCTCTCGCACGTGTTTTTGCTCGACTAGCCTGCGGGATGCATCCTCTCACACGTGTTTTCGCTCGACTAGCCATGCGCATCCCACAAAACCTGCGCATGCGCATCCCACAAAACCTCGCACGTGTTTTTACTCGACTAGCCTGCGGGAAGCATCCTCTCGCACGTGTTTTTACTCGACTAGCCTGCGGGATGCATCCTCTCGCACGTGTTTTTACTCGACTAGCCTGCGGGATGCATCCTCTCGCACGCGTTTCTACTCGACTAGCCTGCGGGATGCATCCTCTCGCACGAGTTGTTACTCGACTAACCTGCGGGATGCATCCTCTCGCACGTGTTTTTACTCGACTAGCCTGCGGGATGCCTCATCTCGCATGTGTTTTTACTCGACTAGCCTGCGGGAAGCATCCTCTAGCACGTGTTTCTACTCGACTAGCCTGCGGGATGCATCCTCTCGCACGTGTTTTTACTCGACTAGCCTGCGGGATGCATCATCTCGCACGTGTTTGTACTCGACTAGCCTGCGGGAAGCATCCTCTAGCACGTGTTTCTACTCGACTAGCCTGCGGGATGCACCCTCTCGCACGTGTTTTTACTCGACTAGCCTGCGGGATGCATCCTCTCTCACGTGTTTTTATCCGAATAGCCTGCGGGATGCATCCTCTCGCACATGTTTTTACTCGACTAGCCTGCGGGATGCATCCTCTCACACGTGTTTTTACTCGACTAGCCTGCGGGATGCATCATCTCGCACGTGTTTTTACTCGACTAGCCTGCGGGATGCATCCTCTAGCACGTGTTTTTACTCGACTAGCATGCGGGATGCATCCTCTCGCACGCGTTTCTACTCCACTAGCCTGCGGGGTGCATCCTCTCGCACGTGTTTTTACTCGACTAGCCTGCGGGATGCATGATCTCGCACGTGTTTTTACTCGACTAGCCTGCGGGAAGCATCCTCTAGCACGTGTTTCTACTCGACTAGCCTGCGGGATGCATCCTCTCGCACGTGTTTTTACTCGACTAGCCTGCGGGATGCATCCTCTCGCACGTGTTTTTACTCGACTAGCCTGCGGGATGCATCCTCTCGCACGTGTTTTTACTCGACTAGCCTGCGGGAAGCATCCTCTCGCACGTGTTTTTACTCGACTAGCCTGCGAGATGCATCCTCTCGCACGTGTTTTTACTCGACTAGCCTGCGGGATGCATCCTCTCACACGTGTTTTTACTCGACTAGCCTGCGGGATGCATCATCTCGCACGTGTTTTTACTCGACTAGCCTGCGGGATGCATCCTCTAGCACGTGTTTTTACTCGACTAGCCTGCGGGATGCATCCTCTCGCACGCGTTTCTACTCGACTAGCCTGCGGGGTGCATCCTCTCGCACGTGTTTTTACTCGACTAGCCTGCGGGATGCATCATCTCGCACGTGTTTTTACTCGACTAGCCTGCGGGAAGCATCCTCTAGCACGTGTTTCTACTCGACTAGCCTGCGGGATGCATCCTCTCGCACGTGTTTTTACTCGACTAGCCTGCGGGATGCATCCTCTCGCACGTGTTTTTACTCGACTAGCCTGCGGGATGCATCCTCTCGCACGTGTTTTTACTCGACTAGCCTGCGGGATGCATCCTCTCCCACGTGTTTTTACTCGACTAGCCTGCGGGATGCATCATCTCGCACGTGTTTTTACTCGACTAGCCTGCGGGAAGCATCCTCTAGCACTTGTTTCTACTCGACTAGCCTGCGGGATGCATCCTCTCGCACGTGTTTTTACTCGACTAGCCTGCGGGATGCATCCTCTCTCACGTGTTTTTATCCGAATAGCCTGCGGGATGCATCCTCTCGCACATGTTTTTACTCGACTAGCCTGCGGGATGCATCCTCTCACACGTGTTTTTACTCGACTAGCCTGCGGGATGCATCATCTCGCACGTGTTTTTACTCGACTAGCCTGCGGGATGCATCCTCTAGCACGTGTTTTTACTCGACTAGCCTGCGGGATGCATCCTCTCGCACGCGTTTCTACTCGACTAGCCTGCGGGGTGCATCCTCTCGCACGTGTTTTTACTCGACTAGCCTGCGGGATTCATCATCTCGCACGTGTTTTTACTCGACTAGCCTGCGGGAAGCATCCTCTAGCACGTGTTTCTACTCGACTAGCCTGCGGGATGCATCCTCTCGCACGTGTTTTTACTCGACTAGCCTGCGGGATGCATCCTCTCGCACGTGTTTTTACTCGACTAGCCTGCGGGATGCATCCTCTCGCACGTGTTTTTACTCGACTAGCCTGCGGGATGCATCCTCTCGCACGTGTTTTTGCTCGACTAGCCTGCGGGATGCATCCTCTCACACGTGTTTTCGCTCGACTAGCCATGCGCATCCCACAAAACCTGCGCATGCGCATCCCACAAAACCTCGCACGTGTTTTTACTCGACTAGCCTGCGGGAAGCATCCTCTCGCACGTGTTTTTACTCGACTAGCCTGCGGGATGCATCCTCTAGCACGTGTTTTTACTCGACTAGCCTGCGGGATGCATCCTCTCGCACGCGTTTCTACTCGACTAGCCTGCGGGGTGCATCCTCTCGCACGTGTTTTTACTCGACTAGACTGCGGGAAGCATCCTCTCGCACGTGTTTTTACTCGACTAGCCTGCGAGATGCATCCTCTCGCACGTGTTTTTACTCGACTAGCCTGCGGGATGCATCCTCTCGCACGTGTTTTTACTCGACTTGCCTGCGGCATGCATCCTCTCGCACGTGTTTTTACTCGACTAGCCTGCGGGACGCATCCTCTCGCACGTGTTTTGACTCGACTAGCCTGCGGGATGCATCATCTCGCACGTGTTTTTACTCGACTAGCCTGCGGGAAGCATCCTCTAGCACGTGTTTCTACTCGACTAGCCTGCGGGATGCATCCTCTCGCACGTGTTTTTACTCGACTAGCCTGCGGGATGCATCCTCTCGCACGTGTTTTTACTCGACTAGCCTGCGGGATGCATCCTCTCGCACGTGTTTTTACTCGACTAGACTGCGGGAAGCATCCTCTCGCACGTGTTTTTACTCGACTAGCCTGCGAGATGCATCCTCTCGCACGTGTTTTTACTCGACTAGCCTGCGGGATGCATCCTCTCGCACGTGTTTTTACTCGACTAGCCTGCGGGATGCATCCTCTCCCACGTGTTTTTACTCGACTACCCTGCGGGACGCATCCTCTCGCACGTGTTTTTACTCGACTAGCCTGCGGGATGCATCCTCTCTCACGTGTTTTTATCCGAATAGCCTGCGGGATGCATCCTCTCGCACATGTTTTTACTCGACTAGCCTGCGGGATGCATCCTCTCACACGTGTTTTTATCCGAATAGCCTGCGGGATGCATCCTCTCGCACATGTTTTTACTCGACTAGCCTGCGGGATGCATCCTCTCACACGTGTTTTTACTCGACTAGCCTGCGGGATGCATCCACTCGCACGTGTTTTTACTCGACTAGCCTGCGGGATGCATCCTCTCGCACGTGTTTTTACTCGACTAGACTGCGGGATGCATCCTCTCGCACGTGTTTTTACTCGACTAGACTGCGGGAAGCATCCTCTCGCACGTGTTTTTACTCGACTAGCCTGCGAGATGCATCCTCTCGCACGTGTTTTTACTCGACTAGCCTGCGGGATGCATCCTCTCGCACGTGTTTTTACTCGACTTGCCTGCGGCATGCATCCTCTCGCACGTGTTTTTACTCGACTAGCCTGCGGGACGCATCCTCTCGCACGTGTTTTTATCCGAATAGCCTGCGGGATGCATCCTCTCGCACATGTTTTTACTCGACTAGCCTGCGGGAAGCATCCTCTAGCACGTGTTTTTACTCGACTAGCCTGCGGGATGCATCCTCTCGCATGTGTTTTTACTCGACTAGCCTGCGGGATGCATCCTCTCGCACGTGTTTTTACTCGACTTGCCTGCGGCATGCATCCTCTCGCACGTGTTTTTACTCGACTAGCCTGCGGGACGCATCCTCTCGCACGTGTTTTGACTCGACTAGCCTGCGGGATGCATCATCTCGCACGTGTTTTTACTCGACTAGCCTGCGGGAAGCATCCTCTAGCACGTGTTTCTACTCGACTAGCCTGCGGGATGCATCCCCTCGCACGTGTTTTTACTCGACTAGCCTGCGGGATGCATCCTCTCGCACGTGTTTTTACTCGACTAGCCTGCGGGATGCATCCTCTCGCACGTGTTTTTACTCGACTAGACTGCGGGAAGCATCCTCTCGCACGTGTTTTTACTCGACTAGCCTGCGAGATGCATCCTCTCGCACGTGTTTTTACTCGACTAGCCTGCGGGATGCATCCTCTCGCACGTGTTTTTACTCGACTTGCCTGCGGCATGCATCCTCTCGCACGTGTTTTTACTCGACTAGCCTGCGGGACGCATCCTCTCGCACGTGTTTTGACTCGACTAGCCTGCGGGATGCATCATCTCGCACGTGTTTTTACTCGACTAGCCTGCGGGAAGCATCCTCTAGCACGTGTTTCTACTCGACTAGCCTGCGGGATGCATCCTCTCGCACGTGTTTTTACTCGACTAGCCTGCGGGATGCATCCTCTCGCACGTGTTTTTACTCGACTAGCCTGCGGGATGCATCCTCTCGCACGTGTTTTTACTCGACTAGACTGCGGGAAGCATCCTCTCGCACGTGTTTTTACTCGACTAGCCTGCGAGATGCATCCTCTCGCACGTGTTTTTACTCGACTAGCCTGCGGGATGCATCCTCTCGCACGTGTTTTTACTCGACTAGCCTGCGGGATGCATCCTCTCGCACGTGTTTTTACTCGACTAGCCTGCGGGACGCATCCTCTCGCACGTGTTTTTACTCGACTAGCCTGCGGGATGCATCCTCTCTCACGTGTTTTTATCCGAATAGCCTGCGGGATGCATCCTCTCGCACATGTTTTTACTCGACTAGCCTGCGGGATGCATCCTCTCACACGTGTTTTTATCCGAATAGCCTGCGGGATGCATCCTCTCGCACATGTTTTTACTCGACTAGCCTGCGGGATGCATCCTCTCACACGTGTTTTTACTCGACTAGCCTGCGGGATGCATCCACTCGCACGTGTTTTTACTCGACTAGCCTGCGGGATGCATCCTCTCGCACGTGTTTTTACTCGACTAGACTGCGGGAAGCATCCTCTCGCACGTGTTTTTACCCGACTAGCATGCGGGATGCATCCTCTCGCACGTGTTTTTACTCGACTAGCCTGCGGGATGCATCCTCTCGCACGTGTTTTTACTCGACTAGCCTGCGGGATGCATCCTCTCGGACGTGTTTTTACTCGACTTGCCTGCGGCATGCATCCTCTCGCACGTGTTTTTACTCGACTAGCCTGCGGGACGCATCCTCTCGCACGTGTTTTGACTCGACTAGCCTGCGGGATGCATCATCTCGCACGTGTTTTTACTCGACTAGCCTGCGGGAAGCATCCTCTAGCACGTGTTTCTACTCGACTAGCCTGCGGGATGCATCCTCTCGCACGTGTTTTTACTCGACTAGCCTGCGGGATGCATCCTCTCGCACGTGTTTTTACTCGACTAGACTGCGGGAAGCATCCTCTCGCACGTGTTTTTACTCGACTAGCCTGCGAGATGCATCCTCTCGCACGTGTTTTTACTCGACTAGCCTGCGGGATGCATCCTCTCGCACGTGTTTTTACTCGACTAGCCTGCGGGATGCATCCTCTCGCACGTGTTTTTACTCGACTAGCCTGCGGGATGCATCCTCTCGCACGTGTTTTTACTCGACTAGACTGCGGGAAGCATCCTCTCGCACGTGTTTTTACTCGACTAGCCTGCGAGATGCATCCTCTCGCACGTGTTTTTACTCGACTAGCCTGCGGGATGCATCCTCTCGCACGTGTTTTTACTCGACTTGCCTGCGGCATGCATCCTCTCGCACGTGTTTTTACTCGACTAGCCTGCGGGACGCATCCTCTCGCACGTGTTTTGACTCGACTAGCCTGCGGGATGCATCATCTCGCACGTGTTTTTACTCGACTAGCCTGCGGGAAGCATCCTCTAGCACGTGTTTCTACTCGACTAGCCTGCGGGATGCATCCTCTCGCACGTGTTTTTACTCGACTAGCCTGCGGGATGCATCCTCTCGCACGTGTTTTTACTCGACTAGCCTGCGGGATGCATCCTCTCGCACGTGTTTTTACTCGACTAGACTGCGGGAAGCATCCTCTCGCACGTGTTTTTACTCGACTAGCCTGCGAGATGCATCCTCTCGCACGTGTTTTTACTCGACTAGCCTGCGGGATGCATCCTCTCGCACGTGTTTTTACTCGACTAGCCTGCGGGATGCATCCTCTCGCACGTGTTTTTACTCGACTAGCCTGCGGGACGCATCCTCTCGCACGTGTTTTTACTCGACTAGCCTGCGGGATGCATCCTCTCTCACGTGTTTTTATCCGAATAGCCTGCGGGATGCATCCTCTCGCACATGTTTTTACTCGACTAGCCTGCGGGATGCATCCTCTCACACGTGTTTTTATCCGAATAGCCTGCGGGATGCATCCTCTCGCACATGTTTTTACTCGACTAGCCTGCGGGATGCATCCTCTCACACGTGTTTTTACTCGACTAGCCTGCGGGATGCATCCACTCGCACGTGTTTTTACTCGACTAGCCTGCGGGATGCATCCTCTCGCACGTGTTTTTACTCGACTAGACTGCGGGAAGCATCCTCTCGCACGTGTTTTTACCCGACTAGCATGCGGGATGCATCCTCTCGCACGTGTTTTTACTCGACTAGCCTGCGGGATGCATCCTCTCGCACGTGTTTTTACTCGACTAGCCTGCGGGATGCATCCTCTCGGACGTGTTTTTACTCGACTTGCCTGCGGCATGCATCCTCTCGCACGTGTTTTTACTCGACTAGCCTGCGGGACGCATCCTCTCGCACGTGTTTTGACTCGACTAGCCTGCGGGATGCATCATCTCGCACGTGTTTTTACTCGACTAGCCTGCGGGAAGCATCCTGTAGCACGTGTTTCTACTCGACTAGCCTGCGGGATGCATCCTCTCGCACGTGTTTTTACTCGACTAGCCTGCGGGATGCATCCTCTCGCACGTGTTTTTACTCGACTAGCCTGCGGGATGCATCCTCTCGCACGTGTTTTTACTCGACTAGACTGCGGGAAGCATCCTCTCGCACGTGTTTTTACTCGACTAGCCTGCGAGATGCATCCTCTCGCACGTGTTTTTACTCGACTAGCCTGCGGGATGCATCCTCTCGCACGTGTTTTTACTCGACTAGCCTGCGGGATGCATCCTCTCGCACGTGTTTTTACTCGACTAGCCTGCGGGACGCATCCTCTCGCACGTGTTTTTACTCGACTAGCCTGCGGGATGCATCCTCTCTCACGTGTTTTTATCCGAATAGCCTGCGGGATGCATCCTCTCGCACATGTTTTTACTCGACTAGCCTGCGGGATGCATCCTCTCACACGTGTTTTTATCCGAATAGCCTGCGGGATGCATCCTCTCGCACATGTTTTTACTCGACTAGCCTGCGGGATGCATCCTCTCACACGTGTTTTTACTCGACTAGCCTGCGGGATGCATCCACTCGCACGTGTTTTTACTCGACTAGCCTGCGGGATGCATCCTCTCGCACGTGTTTTTACTCGACTAGACTGCGGGAAGCATCCTCTCGCACGTGTTTTTACCCGACTAGCATGCGGGATGCATCCTCTCGCACGTGTTTTTACTCGACTAGCCTGCGGGATGCATCCTCTCGCACGTGTTTTTACTCGACTAGCCTGCGGGATGCATCCTCTCGGACGTGTTTTTACTCGACTAGCCTGCGGGATGCATCCTCTCGCACGTGTTTTTACTCGACTAGCCTGCGGGATGCATCCTCTCGCACGCGTTTCTACTCGACTAGCCTGCGGGGTGCATCCTCTCGCACGTGTTTTTACTCGACTAGCCTGCGGGATGCATCATCTCGCACGTGTTTTTACTCGACTAGCCTGCGGGAAGCATCCTCTAGCACGTGTTTCTACTCGACTAGCCTGCGGGATGCATCCTCTCGCACGTGTTTTTACTCGACTAGCCTGCGGGATGCATCCTCTCGCACGTGTTTTTACTCGACTAGCCTGCGGGATGCATCCTCTCGCACGTGTTTTTACTCGACTAGCCTGCGGGATGCATCCTCTCGCACGTGTTTTTACTCGACTAGCCTGCGGGATGCATCCTCTAGCACGTGTTTTTACTCGACTAGCCTGCGGGATGCATCCTCTAGCACGTGTTTTTACTCGACTAGCCTGCGGGATGAATCCTCTCGCACGTGTTTTTAACCGACTAGCCTGCGGGATGCATCCTCTCTCACGTGTTTTTATCCGAATAGCCTGCGGGATGCATCCTCTCGCACGTGTTTTTACTCGACTAGCCTGCGGGATGCATCCTCTCGCACGTGTTTTTAATCGACTAGCCTGCGAGATTTATCCTCTCGCACGTGTTTTTACTCGACTAGCCTGCGGGATGCATCCTCTCGCATGTGTTTTTACTCGACTAGCCTGCGGGATGCATCCTCTCGCTCGTGTTTTTACTCGACTAGCCTGCGGGATGCATCCTCTAGCACGTGTTTTTACTCGACTAGCCTGCGGGATGCATCCTCTCGCACGCGTTTCTACTCGACTAGCCTGCGGGATGCATCCTCTCGCACGTGTTTTTACTCGACTAGCCTGCGGGATGCATCATCTCGCACGTGTTTTTACTCGACTAGCCTGCGGGATGCATCCTCTCGCACGTGTTTTTAATCGACTAGCCTGCGAGATTTATCCTCTCGCACGTGTTTTTACTCGACTAGCCTGCGGGATGCATCCTCTCGCATGTGTTTTTACTCGACTAGCCTGCGGGATGCATCCTCTCGCACGTGTTTTTACTCGACTAGCCTGCGGGATGCATCCTCTAGCACGTGTTTTTACTCGACTAGCCTGCGGGATGCATCCTCTCGCACGCGTTTCTACTCGACTAGCCTGCGGGATGCATCCTCTCGCACGTGTTTTTACTCGACTAGCCTGCGGGATGCATCATCTCGCACGTGTTTTTACTCGACTAGCCTGCGGGATGCATCCTCTAGCACGTGTTTTTACTCGACTAGCCTGCGGGATGCATCCTCTCGCACGCGTTTCTACTCGACTAGCCTGCGGGGTGCATCCTCTCGCACGTGTTTTTACTCGACTAGCCTGCGGGATGCATCATCTCGCACGTGTTTTTACTCGACTAGCCTGCGGGAAGCATCCTCTAGCACGTGTTTCTACTCGACTAGCCTGCGGGATGCATCCTCTCGCACGTGTTTTTACTCGACTAGCCTGCGGGATGCATCCTCTCGCACGTGTTTTTACTCGACTAGCCTGCGGGATGCATCCTCTCGCACGTGTTTTTACTCGACTAGCCTGCGGGAAGCATCCTCTCGCACGTGTTTTTACTCGACTAGCCTGCGAGATGCATCCTCTCGCACGTGTTTTTACTCGACTAGCCTGCGGGATGCATCCTCTCGCACGTGTTTTTACTCGACTAGCCTGCGGGATGCATCCTCTCGCACGTGTTTTTACTCGACTAGCCTGCGGGACGCATCCTCTCGCACGTGTTTTTACTCGACTAGCCTGCGGGATGCATCCTCTCTCACTTGTTTTTATCCGAATAGCCTGCGGGATGCATCCTCTCGCACATGTTTTTACTCGACTAGCCTGCGGGATGCATCCTCTCACACGTGTTTTTACTCGACTAGCCTGCGGGATGCATCCACTCGCACGTGTTTTTACTCGACTAGCCTGCGGGATGCATCCTCTCGCACGTGTTTTTACTAGACTAGCCTGCGGGATGCATCCTGTCGCACGTGTTTTTAATCGACTAGCCTGCGGGATGCATCCTCTCGCACGTGTTTTTACTCGACTAGCCTGCGGGACGCATCCTCTCGCACGTGTTTTTACTCGACTAGCCTGCGGGATGCATCCTCTCTCACGTGTTTTTATCCGAATAGCCTGCGGGATGCATCCTCTCGCACATGTTTTTACTCGACTAGCCTGCGGGATGCATCCTCTCACACGTGTTTTTACTCGACTAGCCTGCGGGATGCATCCACTCGCACGTGTTTTTACTCGACTAGCCTGCGGGATGCATCCTCTCGCACGTGTTTTTACTCGACTAGACTGCGGGAAGCATCCTCTCGCACGTGTTTTTACCCGACTAGCATGCGGGATGCATCCTCTCGCACGTGTTTTTACTCGACTAGCCTGCGGGATGCAGCCTCTCGCACGTGTTTTTACTCGACTAGCCTGCGGGATGCATCCTCTCGCACGTGTTTTTACTCGACTAGCCTGCGGGATGCATCCTCTCGCACGCGTTTCTACTCGACTAGCCTGCGGGGTGCATCCTCTCGCACGCGTTTCTACTCGACTAGCCTGCGGGGTGCATCCTCTCGCGCGTGTTTTTACTAGACTAGCCTGCGGGATGCATCATCTCGCACGTGTTTTTACTCGACTAGCCTGCGGGAAGCATCCTCTAGCACGTGTTTCTACTCGACTAGCCTGCGGGATGCATCCTCTCGCACGTGTTTTTACTCGACTAGCCTGCGGGATGCATCCTCTCGCACGTGTTTTTACTCGACTAGCCTGCGGGATGCATCCTCTCGCACGTGTTTTTACTCGACTAGCCTGCGGGATGCATCCTCTCGCACGTGTTTTTACTCGACTAGCCTGCGGGATGCATCCTCTAGCACGTGTTTTTACTCGACTAGCCTGCGGGATGAATCCTCTCGCACGTGTTTTTAACCGACTAGCCTGCGGGATGCATCCTCTCTCACGTGTTTTTATCCGAATAGCCTGCGGGATGCATCCTCTCGCACGTGTTTTTACTCGACTAGCCTGCGGGATGCATCCTCTCGCACGTGTTTTTACTCGACTAGCCTGCGGGATGCATCCTCTCGCACGTGTTTTTACTCGACTAGCCTGCGGGATGCATCCTCTCGCACGTGTTTTTACTCGACTAGCCTGCGGGATGCATCATCTCGCACGTGTTTTTACTCGACTAGCCTGCGGGAAGCATCCTCTAGCACGTGTTTCTACTCGACTAGCCTGCGGGATGCATCCTCTCGCACGTGTTTTTACTCGACTAGCCTGCGGGATGCATCCTCTCGCACGTGTTTTTACTCGACTAGCCTGCGGGATGCATCCTCTCGCACGTGTTTTTACTCGACTAGCCTGCGCGATGCATCCTCTCGCACGTGTTTTTACTCGACTAGCCTGCGGGATGCATCCTCTCGCACGTGTTTTTACTCGACTAGCCTGCGGGATGCATCCTCTCGCACGTGTTTTTACTCGACTAGCCTGCGGGAAGCATCCTCTCGCACGTGTTTTTACTCGACTAGCCTGCGAGATGCATCCTCTCGCACGTGGTTTTACTCGACTAGCCTGCGGGATGCATCCTCTCGCACGTGTTTTTACTAGACTAGCCTGCGGGATGCATCCTCTCGCACGTGTTTTTACTCGACTAGCCTGCGGGATGCATCCTCTCACACGGGTTTTTACTCGACTAGCCTGCGGGATGCATCCACTAGCACGTGTTTTTACTCCACTAGCCTGCGGGATGCATCCTCTCGTACGTGTTTTTACTCGACTAGCCTGCGGGAAGCATCCTCTCGCACGTGTTTTTAACCGACTAGCATGCGGGATGCATCCTCTCGCACGTGTTTTTACTCGACTAGCCTGCGGGATACATCCTCTCGCACGTGTTTTTACTCGACTAGCCTGCGGGATGCATCCTCTCGCACGTGTTTTTACTCGACTAGCCTGCGGGATGCATCCTCCCGCACGTGTTTTTACTCGACTAGCCTGCGGGATGCATCCTCTCGCACGCGTTTCTACTCGACTAGCCTGCGGGATGCATCCTCTCGCACGTGTTTTTACTCGACTAGCCTGCGGGATGCATCATCTCGCACGTGTTTTTACTCGACTAGCCTGCGGGATGCATCCTCTAGCACGTGTTTTTACTCGACTAGCCTGCGGGATGCATCCTCTCGCACGTGTTTTTACTCGACTAGCCTGCGGGATGCATCCTCTCGCACGTGTTTTTACTCGACTAGCCTGCGGGACGCATCCTCTCGCACGTGTTTTTACTCGACTAGCCTGCGGGATGCATCCTCTCTCACGTGTTTTTATCTGAATAGCCTGCGGGATGCATCATCTCGCACGTGTTTTTACTCGACTAGCCTGCGGGAAGCATCCTCTAGCACGTGTTTCTACTCGACTAGCCTGCGGGATGCATCCTCTCGCACGTGTTTTTACTCGACTAGCCTGCGGGATGCATCCTCTCGCACGTGTTTTTACTCGACTAGCCTGCGGGATGCATCCTCTCGCACGTGTTTTTACTCGACTAGCCTGCGGGACGCATCCTCTCGCACGTGTTTTTACTCGACTAGCCTGCGGGATGCATCCTCTCTCACGTGTTTTTATCTGAATAGCCTGCGGGATGCATCCTCTCGCACATGTTTTTACTCGACTAGCCTGCGGGATGCATCCTCTCACACGTGTTTTTACTCGACTAGCCTGCGGGATGCATCCACTCGCACGTGTTTTTACTCGACTAGCCTGCGGGATGCATCCTCTCGCACGTGTTTTTACTCGACTAGCCTGCGGGATGCATCCTCTCGCACGTGTTTTTACTCGACTAGCCTGCGGGATGCATCCTCTCGCACGTGTTTTTACTCGACTAGCCTGCGGGATGCATCATCTCGCACGTGTTTTTACTCGACTAGCCTGCGGGAAGCATCCTCTAGCACGTGTTTTTACTCGACTAGCCTGCGGGATGCATCCTCTCGCATGTGTTTTTACTCGACTAGCCTGCGGGATGCATCCTCTCGCACGTGTTTTTACTCGACTAGCCTGCGGCATGCATCCTCTCGCACGTGTTTTTACTCGACTAGCCTGCGGGACGCATCCTCTCGCACGTGTTTTTACTCGACTAGCCTGCGGGATGCATCCTCTCTCACGTGTTTTTATCCGAATAGCCTGCGGGATGCATCCTCTCGCACATGTTTTTACTCGACTAGCCTGCGGGATGCATCCTCTCACACGTGTTTTTACTCGACTAGCCTGCGGGATGCATCCACTCGTACGTGTTTTTACTCGACTAGCCTGCGGGATGCATCCTCTCGCACGTGTTTTTACTCGACTAGACTGCGGGAAGCATCCTCTCGCACGTGTTTTTACCCGACTAGCATGCGGGATGCATCCTCTCGCACGTGTTTTTACTCGACTAGCCTGCGGGATGCAGCCTCTCGCACGTGTTTTTACTCGACTAGCCTGCGGGATGCATCCTCTCGCACGTGTTTTTACTCGACTAGCCTGCGGGATGCATCCTCTCGCACGTGTTTTTACTCGACTAGCCTGCGGGATGCATCCTCTCGCACGCGTTTCTACTCGACTAGCCTGCGGGGTGCATCCTCTCGCACGTGTTTTTACTCGACTAGCCTGCGGGATGCATCCTCTCGCACGTGTTTTTACTCGACTAGCCTGCGGGATGCATCCTCTCGCACGTGTTTTTACTCGACTAGCCTGCGGGACGCATCCTCTCGCACGTGTTTTTACTCGACTAGCCTGCGGGATGCATCCTCTCTCACGTGTTTTTATCTGAATAGCCTGCGGGATGCATCCTCTCGCACATGTTTTTACTCGACTAGCCTGCGGGATGCATCCTCTCACACGTGTTTTTACTCGACTAGCCTGCGGGATGCATCCACTCGCACGTGTTTTTACTCGACTAGCCTGCGGGATGCATCCTCTCGCACGTGTTTTTACTCGACTAGCCTGCGGGATGCATCCTCTCGCACGTGTTTTTACTCGACTAGCCTGCGGGATGCATCCTCTCGCACGTGTTTTTACTCGACTAGCCTGCGGGATGCATCATCTCGCACGTGTTTTTACTCGACTAGCCTGCGGGAAGCATCCTCTAGCACGTGTTTTTACTCGACTAGCCTGCGGGATGCATCCTCTCGCATGTGTTTTTACTCGACTAGCCTGCGGGATGCATCCTCTCGCACGTGTTTTTACTCGACTAGCCTGCGGCATGCATCCTCTCGCACGTGTTTTTACTCGACTAGCCTGCGGGACGCATCCTCTCGCACGTGTTTTTACTCGACTAGCCTGCGGGATGCATCCTCTCTCACGTGTTTTTATCCGAATAGCCTGCGGGATGCATCCTCTCGCACATGTTTTTACTCGACTAGCCTGCGGGATGCATCCTCTCACACGTGTTTTTACTCGACTAGCCTGCGGGATGCATCCACTCGTACGTGTTTTTACTCGACTAGCCTGCGGGATGCATCCTCTCGCACGTGTTTTTACTCGACTAGCCTGCGGGATGCATCCTCTCGCACGTGTTTTTACTCGACTAGCCTGCGGGAAGCATCCTCTCGCACGTGTTTTTACTCGACTAGCCTGCGAGATGCATCCTCTCGCACGTGTTTTTACTCGACTAGCCTGCGGGATGCATCCTCTCGCACGTGTTTTTACTCGACTAGCCTGCGGGATGCATCCTCTCGCACGTGTTTTTACTCGACTAGCCTGCGGGACGCATCCTCTCGCACGTGTTTTTACTCGACTAGCCTGCGGGATGCATCCTCTCTCACTTGTTTTTATCCGAATAGCCTGCGGGATGCATCCTCTCGCACATGTTTTTACTCGACTAGCCTGCGGGATGCATCCTCTCACACGTGTTTTTACTCGACTAGCCTGCGGGATGCATCCACTCGCACGTGTTTTTACTCGACTAGCCTGCGGGATGCATCCTCTCGCACGTGTTTTTACTAGACTAGCCTGCGGGATGCATCCTGTCGCACGTGTTTTTAATCGACTAGCCTGCGGGATGCATCCTCTCGCACGTGTTTTTACTCGACTAGCCTGCGGGACGCATCCTCTCGCACGTGTTTTTACTCGACTAGCCTGCGGGATGCATCCTCTCTCACGTGTTTTTATCCGAATAGCCTGCGGGATGCATCCTCTCGCACATGTTTTTACTCGACTAGCCTGCGGGATGCATCCTCTCACACGTGTTTTTACTCGACTAGCCTGCGGGATGCATCCACTCGCACGTGTTTTTACTCGACTAGCCTGCGGGATGCATCCTCTCGCACGTGTTTTTACTCGACTAGACTGCGGGAAGCATCCTCTCGCACGTGTTTTTACCCGACTAGCATGCGGGATGCATCCTCTCGCACGTGTTTTTACTCGACTAGCCTGCGGGATGCAGCCTCTCGCACGTGTTTTTACTCGACTAGCCTGCGGGATGCATCCTCTCGCACGTGTTTTTACTCGACTAGCCTGCGGGATGCATCCTCTCGCACGCGTTTCTACTCGACTAGCCTGCGGGGTGCATCCTCTCGCACGCGTTTCTACTCGACTAGCCTGCGGGGTGCATCCTCTCGCGCGTGTTTTTACTAGACTAGCCTGCGGGATGCATCATCTCGCACGTGTTTTTACTCGACTAGCCTGCGGGAAGCATCCTCTAGCACGTGTTTCTACTCGACTAGCCTGCGGGATGCATCCTCTCGCACGTGTTTTTACTCGACTAGCCTGCGGGATGCATCCTCTCGCACGTGTTTTTACTCGACTAGCCTGCGGGATGCATCCTCTCGCACGTGTTTTTACTCGACTAGCCTGCGGGATGCATCCTCTCGCACGTGTTTTTACTCGACTAGCCTGCGGGATGCATCCTCTAGCACGTGTTTTTACTCGACTAGCCTGCGGGATGAATCCTCTCGCACGTGTTTTTAACCGACTAGCCTGCGGGATGCATCCTCTCTCACGTGTTTTTATCCGAATAGCCTGCGGGATGCATCCTCTCGCACGTGTTTTTACTCGACTAGCCTGCGGGATGCATCCTCTCGCACGTGTTTTTACTCGACTAGCCTGCGGGATGCATCCTCTCGCACGTGTTTTTACTCGACTAGCCTGCGGGATGCATCCTCTCGCACGTGTTTTTACTCGACTAGCCTGCGGGATGCATCATCTCGCACGTGTTTTTACTCGACTAGCCTGCGGGAAGCATCCTCTAGCACGTGTTTCTACTCGACTAGCCTGCGGGATGCATCCTCTCGCACGTGTTTTTACTCGACTAGCCTGCGGGATGCATCCTCTCGCACGTGTTTTTACTCGACTAGCCTGCGGGATGCATCCTCTCGCACGTGTTTTTACTCGACTAGCCTGCGCGATGCATCCTCTCGCACGTGTTTTTACTCGACTAGCCTGCGGGATGCATCCTCTCGCACGTGTTTTTACTCGACTAGCCTGCGGGATGCATCCTCTCGCACGTGTTTTTACTCGACTAGCCTGCGGGAAGCATCCTCTCGCACGTGTTTTTACTCGACTAGCCTGCGAGATGCATCCTCTCGCACGTGGTTTTACTCGACTAGCCTGCGGGATGCATCCTCTCGCACGTGTTTTTACTAGACTAGCCTGCGGGATGCATCCTCTCGCACGTGTTTTTACTCGACTAGCCTGCGGGATGCATCCTCTCACACGGGTTTTTACTCGACTAGCCTGCGGGATGCATCCACTAGCACGTGTTTTTACTCCACTAGCCTGCGGGATGCATCCTCTCGTACGTGTTTTTACTCGACTAGCCTGCGGGAAGCATCCTCTCGCACGTGTTTTTAACCGACTAGCATGCGGGATGCATCCTCTCGCACGTGTTTTTACTCGACTAGCCTGCGGGATACATCCTCTCGCACGTGTTTTTACTCGACTAGCCTGCGGGATGCATCCTCTCGCACGTGTTTTTACTCGACTAGCCTGCGGGATGCATCCTCCCGCACGTGTTTTTACTCGACTAGCCTGCGGGATGCATCCTCTCGCACGCGTTTCTACTCGACTAGCCTGCGGGATGCATCCTCTCGCACGTGTTTTTACTCGACTAGCCTGCGGGATGCATCATCTCGCACGTGTTTTTACTCGACTAGCCTGCGGGATGCATCCTCTAGCACGTGTTTTTACTCGACTAGCCTGCGGGATGCATCCTCTCGCACGTGTTTTTACTCGACTAGCCTGCGGGATGCATCCTCTCGCACGTGTTTTTACTCGACTAGCCTGCGGGACGCATCCTCTCGCACGTGTTTTTACTCGACTAGCCTGCGGGATGCATCCTCTCTCACGTGTTTTTATCTGAATAGCCTGCGGGATGCATCATCTCGCACGTGTTTTTACTCGACTAGCCTGCGGGAAGCATCCTCTAGCACGTGTTTCTACTCGACTAGCCTGCGGGATGCATCCTCTCGCACGTGTTTTTACTCGACTAGCCTGCGGGATGCATCCTCTCGCACGTGTTTTTACTCGACTAGCCTGCGGGATGCATCCTCTCGCACGTGTTTTTACTCGACTAGCCTGCGGGACGCATCCTCTCGCACGTGTTTTTACTCGACTAGCCTGCGGGATGCATCCTCTCTCACGTGTTTTTATCTGAATAGCCTGCGGGATGCATCCTCTCGCACATGTTTTTACTCGACTAGCCTGCGGGATGCATCCTCTCACACGTGTTTTTACTCGACTAGCCTGCGGGATGCATCCACTCGCACGTGTTTTTACTCGACTAGCCTGCGGGATGCATCCTCTCGCACGTGTTTTTACTCGACTAGCCTGCGGGATGCATCCTCTCGCACGTGTTTTTACTCGACTAGCCTGCGGGATGCATCCTCTCGCACGTGTTTTTACTCGACTAGCCTGCGGGATGCATCATCTCGCACGTGTTTTTACTCGACTAGCCTGCGGGAAGCATCCTCTAGCACGTGTTTTTACTCGACTAGCCTGCGGGATGCATCCTCTCGCATGTGTTTTTACTCGACTAGCCTGCGGGATGCATCCTCTCGCACGTGTTTTTACTCGACTAGCCTGCGGCATGCATCCTCTCGCACGTGTTTTTACTCGACTAGCCTGCGGGACGCATCCTCTCGCACGTGTTTTTACTCGACTAGCCTGCGGGATGCATCCTCTCTCACGTGTTTTTATCCGAATAGCCTGCGGGATGCATCCTCTCGCACATGTTTTTACTCGACTAGCCTGCGGGATGCATCCTCTCACACGTGTTTTTACTCGACTAGCCTGCGGGATGCATCCACTCGTACGTGTTTTTACTCGACTAGCCTGCGGGATGCATCCTCTCGCACGTGTTTTTACTCGACTAGACTGCGGGAAGCATCCTCTCGCACGTGTTTTTACCCGACTAGCATGCGGGATGCATCCTCTCGCACGTGTTTTTACTCGACTAGCCTGCGGGATGCAGCCTCTCGCACGTGTTTTTACTCGACTAGCCTGCGGGATGCATCCTCTCGCACGTGTTTTTACTCGACTAGCCTGCGGGATGCATCCTCTCGCACGTGTTTTTACTCGACTAGCCTGCGGGATGCATCCTCTCGCACGCGTTTCTACTCGACTAGCCTGCGGGGTGCATCCTCTCGCACGTGTTTTTACTCGACTAGCCTGCGGGATGCATCATCTCGCACGTGTTTTTACTCGACTAGCCTGCGGGATGCATCCTCTCGCACGTGTTTTTACTCGACTAGCCTGCGGGATGCATCCTCTCGCACGTGTTTTTACTCGACTAGCCTGCGGGATGCATCCTCTAGCACGTGTTTTTCTCGACTAGCCTGCGGAATGCATCCTCTAGCACGTGTTTGTACTCGACTAGCCTGCGGGATGAATCCTCTCGCACGTGTTTTTAACCGACTAGCCTGCGGGATGCATCCTCTCTCACGTGTTTTTATCCGAATAGCCTGCGGGATGCATCCTCTCGCACGTGTTTTTACTCGACTAGCCTGCGGGATGCATCCTCTCGCACGTGTTTTTAATCGACTAGCCTGCGAGATTTATCCTCTCGCACGTGTTTTTACTCGACTAGCCTGCGGGATGCATCCTCTCGCATGTGTTTTTACTCGACTAGCCTGCGGGATGCATCCTCTCGCACGTGTTTTTACTCGACTAGCCTGCGGGATGCATCCTCTCGCACGTGTTTTTACTCGACTAGCCTGCGGGATGCATCCTCTCGCACGCGTTTCTACTCGACTAGCCTGCGGGATGCATCCTCTCGCATGTGTTTTTACTCGACTAGCCTGCGGGATGCATCCTCTCGCACGTGTTTTTACTCGACTAGCCTGCGGGATGCATCCTCTCGCACGTGTTTTTACTCGACTAGCCTGCGGGACGCATCCTCTCGCACGTGTTTTTACTCGACTAGCCTGCGGGATGCATCCTCTCTCACGTGTTTTTATCCGAATAGCCTGCGGGATGCATCCTCTCGCACATGTTTTTACTCGACTAGCCTGCGGGATGCATCCTCTCACACGTGTTTTTACTCGACTAGCCTGCGGGATGCATCCACTCGCACGTGTTTTTACTCCACTAGCCTGCGGGATGCATCCTCTCGTACGTGTTTTTACTCGACTAGCCTGCGGGAAGCATCCTCTCGCACGTGTTTTTACCCGACTAGCATGCGGGATGCATCCTCTCGCACGTGTTTTTACTCGACTAGCCTGCGGGATACATCCTCTCGCACGTGTTTTTACTCGACTAGCCTGCGGGATGCATCCTCTCGCACGTGTTTTTACTCGACTAGCCTGCGGGATGCATCCTCCCGCACGTGTTTTTACTCGACTAGCCTGCGGGATGCATCCTCTCGCACGCGTTTCTACTCGACTAGCCTGCGGGGTGCATCCTCTCGCACGTGTTTTTACTCGACTAGCCTGCGGGATGCATCATCTCGCACGTGTTTTTACTCGACTAGCCTGCGGGAAGCATCCTCTAGCACGTGTTTCTACTCGACTAGCCTGCGGGATGCATCCTCTCGCACGTGTTTTTACTCGACTAGCCTGCGGGATGCATCCTCTCGCACGTGTTTTTACTCGACTAGCCTGCGGGATGCATCCTCTCGCACGTGTTTTTACTCGACTAGCCTGCGGGAAGCATCCTCTCGCACGTGTTTTTACTCGACTAGCCTGCGAGATGCATCCTCTCGCACGTGTTTTTACTCGACTAGCCTGCGGGATGCATCCTCTCGCACGTGTTTTTACTCGACTAGCCTGCGGGATGCATCCTCTCGCACGTGTTTTTACTCGACTAGCCTGCGGGACGCATCCTCTCGCACGTGTTTTTACTCGACTAGCCTGCGGGATGCATCCTCTCTCACGTGTTTTTATCTGAATAGCCTGCGGGATGCATCCTCTCGCACATGTTTTTACTCGACTAGCCTGCGGGATGCATCCTCTCACACGTGTTTTTACTCGACTAGCCTGCGGGATGCATCCACTCGCACGTGTTTTTACTCGACTAGCCTGCGGGATGCATCCTCTCGCACGTGTTTTTACTCGACTAGCCTGCGGGATGCATCCTCTCGCACGTGTTTTTACTCGACTAGCCTGCGGGATGCATCCTCTCGCACGTGTTTTTACTCGACTAGCCTGCGGGATGCATCATCTCGCACGTGTTTTTACTCGACTAGCCTGCGGGAAGCATCCTCTAGCACGTGTTTTTACTCGACTAGCCTGCGGGATGCATCCTCCCGCACGTGTTTTTACTCGACTAGCCTGCGGGATGCATCCTCTCGCACGCGTTTCTACTCGACTAGCCTGCGGGGTGCATCCTCTCGCACGTGTTTTTACTCGACTAGCCTGCGGGATGCATCATCTCGCACGTGTTTTTACTCGACTAGCCTGCGGGAAGCATCCTCTAGCACGTGTTTCTACTCGACTAGCCTGCGGGATGCATCCTCTCGCACGTGTTTTTACTCGACTAGCCTGCGGGATGCATCCTCTCGCACGTGTTTTTACTCGACTAGCCTGCGGGATGCATCCTCTCGCACGTGTTTTTACTCGACTAGCCTGCGGGATGCATCCTCTCGCACGTGTTTTTACTCGACTAGCCTGCGGGATGCATCCTCTAGCACGTGTTTTTCTCGACTAGCCTGCGGAATGCATCCTCTAGCACGTGTTTGTACTCGACTAGCCTGCGGGATGAATCCTCTCGCACGTGTTTTTAACCGACTAGCCTGCGGGATGCATCCTCTCTCACGTGTTTTTATCCGAATAGCCTGCGGGATGCATCCTCTCGCACGTGTTTTTACTCGACTAGCCTGCGGGATGCATCCTCTCGCACGTGTTTTTACTCGACTAGCCTGCGGGATGCATCCTCTCGCACGTGTTTTTACTCGACTAGCCTGCGGGATGCATCATCTCGCACGTGTTTTTACTCGACTAGCCTGCGGGAAGCATCCTCTAGCACGTGTTTCTACTCGACTAGCCTGAGGGATGCATCCTCTCGCACGTGTTTTTACTCGACTAGCCTGCGGGATGCTTCCTCTCGCACGTGTTTTTACTCGACTAGCCTGCGGGATGCATCCTCTCGCACGTGTTTTTACTCGACTAGCCTGCGCGATGCATCCTCTCGCACGTGTTTTTACTCGACTAGCCTGCGGGATGCATCCTCTCGCACGTGTTTTTGCTCGACTAGCCTGCGGGATGCATCCTCTCACACGTGTTTTTGCTCGACTAGCCATGCGCATCCCACAAAACCTGCGCATGCGCATCCCACAAAACCTCGCACGTGTTTTTACTCGACTTGCCTGCGTGAAGCATCCTCTCGCACGTGTTTTTACTCGACTAGCCTGCGGGATGCATCCTCTCGCACGTGTTTTTGCTCGACTAGCCTGCGGGATGCATCCTCTCGCACGTGTTTTTACTCGACTAGCCTGCGGGATGCATCCTCTCGCACGTGTTTTTGCTCGACTAGCCTGCGGGATGCATCCTCTCACACGTGTTTTTGCTCGACTAGCCATGCGCATCCCACAAAACCTGCGCATGCGCATCCCACAAAACCTCGCACGTGTTTTTACTCGACTTGCCTGCGGGAAGCATCCTCTCGCACGTGTTTTTACTCGACTAGCCAGCGGGAAGCATCCTCTCGCACGTGTTTTTACTCGACTAGCCTGCGGGATGCATCCTCTCGCACGTGTTTTTACTCGACTAGCCTGCGGGATGCATCCTCTCGCACGCGTTTCTACTCGACTAGCCTGCGGGATGCATCCTCTCGCACGTGTTTTTACTCGACTAACCTGCGGGATGCATCCTCTCGCACGTGTTTTTACTCGACTAGCCTGCGGGATGCCTCATCTCGCATGTGTTTTCACTCGACTAGCCTGCGGGAAGCATCCTCTAGCACGTGTTTCTACTCGACTAGCCTGCGGGATGCATCCTCTCGCACGTGTTTTTACTCGACTAGCCTGCGGGATGCATCATCTCGCACGTGTTTTTACTCGACTAGCCTGCGGGAAGCATCCTCTAGCACGTGTTTCTACTCGACTAGCCTGCGGGATGCATCCTCTCGCACGTGTTTTTACTCGACTAGCCTGCGGCATGCATCCTCTCGCACGTGTTTTTACTCGACTAGCCTGCGGGATGCATACTCTCGCACGTGTTTTTACTCGACTAGCCTGCGGGATGCATCCTCTCGCACGTGTTTTTACTCGACTAGCCTGCGGGATGCGTCCTCTCGCACGTGTTTTTACTCGACTAGCCTGCGGGAAGCATCCTCTAGCACGTGTTTTTACTCGACTAGCCTGCGGGATGCATCCTCTCGCATGTGTTTTTACTCGACTAGCCTGCGGGATGCATCCTCTCGCACGTGTTTTTACTCGACTAGCCTGCGGGATGCATCCTCTCGCACGTGTTTTTACTCGACTAGCCTGCGGGACGCATCCTCTCGCACGTGTTTTTACTCGACTAGCCTGCGGGATGCATCCTCTCTCACGTGTTTTTATCCGAATAGCCTGCGGGATGCATCCTCTCGCACGTGTTTTTACTCGACTAGCCTGCGGGTTGAATCCTCTCGCACGTGTTTTTACTCGACTAGCCTGCGGGATGCATCCTCCCGCACGTGTTTTTGCTCGACTAGCCTGCGTTATGCAACCTCTCGCACGTTTTTTTGCTCGACTAGCCTGCGGGATGCATCCTCTCGCACGTGTTTTTACTCGACTAGCCTGCGGGATGCATCCTCTCGCACGTGTTTTTACTCGACTAGCCTGCGGGATGCATCCTCTCGCACGTGTTTTTACTCGACTAGCCTGCGGGAAGCATCCTCTCGCACGTGTTTTTACTCGACTAGCCTGCGAGATGCATCCTCTCGCACGTGTTTTTACTCGACTAGCCTGCGGGATGCATCCTCTCGCATGTGTTTTTACTCGACTAGCCTGCGGGATGCATCCTCTCGCACGTGTTTTTACTCGACTAGCCTGCGGGACGCATCCTCTCGCACGTGTTTTTACTCGACTAGCCTGCGGGATGCATCCTCTCGCACGTGTTTTTACTCGACTAGCCTGCGGGATGCATCCTCTCGCACGTGTTTTTACTCGACTAGCCTGCGGGATGCATCCTCTCGCACGTGTTTTTACTCGTCTAGCCTGCGGGATGCATCCTCTCGCACGTGTTTTTACTCGACTAGCCTGCGGGATGAACCCTCTCGCACGTGTTTTTACTCGACTAGCCTGCGGGATGCATCCTCTCGCACGTGTTTTTACTCGACTAGCCTGCGGAATGGATCCTCTAGCACGTGTTTTTACTCGACTAGCCTGCGGGATGCATCCTCTCGCACGTGTTTTTACTCGACTAGCCTGCGGGACGCATCCTCTCGCACGTGTTTTTACTCGACTAGCCTGCGGGATGCATCCTCTCTCACGTGTTTTTATCCGAATAGCCTGCGGGATGCATCCTCTCGCACATGTTTTTACTCGACTAGCCTGCGGGATGCATCCTCTCACACGTGTTTTTACTCGACTAGCCTGCGGGATGCATCCACTCGCACGTGTTTTTACTCCACTAGCCTGCGGGATGCATCCTCTCGTACGTGTTTTTACTCGACTAGCCTGCGGGAAGCATCCTCTCGCACGTGTTTTTACCCGACTAGCATGCGGGATGCATCCTCTCGCACGTGTTTTTACTCGACTAGCCTGCGGGATACATCCTCTCGCACGTGTTTTTACTCGACTAGCCTGCGGGATGCATCCTCTCGCACGTGTTTTTACTCGACTAGCCTGCGGGATGCATCCTCTCGCACGTGTTTTTACTCGACTAGCCTGCGGGATGCATCCTCTCGCACGTGTTTTTACTCGACTAGCCTGCGAGATGCATCCTCTCGCACGCGTTTCTACTCGACTAGCCTGCGGGGTGCATCCTCTCGCACGTGTTTTTACTCGACTAGCCTGCGGGATGCATCATCTCGCACGTGTTTTTACTCTACTACCCTGCGGGAAGCATCCTCTAGCACGTGTTTCTACTCGACTAGCCTGCGGGATGCATCCTGTCGCACGTGTTTTTACTCGACTAGCCTGCGGGATGCATCCTCTCGCACGTGTTTTTACTCGACTAGCCTGCGGGATGAATCCTCTCGCACGTGTTTTTAACCGACTAGCCTGCGGGATGCATCCTCTCTCACGTGTTTTTATCCGAATAGCCTGAGGGATGCATCCTCTCGCACGTGTTTTTACTCGACTAGCCTGCGGGATGCATCCTCTCGCACGTGTTTTTAATCGACTAGCCTGCGAGATTTATCCTCTCGCACGTGTTTTTACTCGACTAGCCTGCGGGATGCATCCTCTCGCATGTGTTTTTACTCGACTAGCCTGCGGGATGCATCCTCTCGCACGTGTTTTTACTCGACCAGCCTGCGGGATGCATCCTCTCGCACGTGTTTTTACTCGACTAGCCTGCGGGATGCATCCTCTCGCACGCGTTTCTACTCGACTAGCCTGCGGGATGCATCCTCTCGCACGTGTTTTTACTCGACTAGCCTGCGGGATGCATCCTCTCGCACGTGTTTTTACTCGACTAGCCTGCGGGATGCATCATCTCGCACGTGTTTTTACTCGACTAGCCTGCGGGAAGCATCCTCTAGCACGTGTTTCTACTCGACTACCCTGCGGGATGCATCTTCTCGCACGTGTTTTTACTCGTCTAGCCAGCGGGATGCATCCTCTCGCACGTGTTTTTACTCGACTAGCCTGCGGGATGCATCCTCTCGCACGTGTTTTTACTCGACTAGCCTGCGCGATGCATCCTCTCGCACGTGTTTTTACTCGACTAGCCTGCGGGATGCATCCTCTCGCACGTGTTTTTGCTCGACTAGCCTGCGGGATGCATCCTCTCACACGTGTTTTTGCTCGACTAGCCATGCGCATCCCACAAAACCTGCGCATGCGCATCCCACAAAACCTCGCACGTGTTTTTACTCGACTAGCCTGCGGGAAGCATCCTCTCGCACGTGTTTTTACTCGACTAGCCTGCGGGATGCATCCTCTCGCACGTGTTTTTACTCGACTAGCCTGCGGGATGCATCCTCTCGCACGTGTTTTCACTCGACTAGCCTGCGGGATGCATCCTCTCGCACGTGTTTTTACTCGACTAGCCTGCGGGAAGCATCCTCTAGCACGTGTTTCTACTCGACTAGCCCGCGGGATGCATCCTCTCGCACGTGTTTTTACTCGACTAGCCTGCGGGATGCATCCTCTCGCACGTGTTTTTGCTCGACTAGCCTGCGGGATGCATCCTCTCGCACGTGTTTTTACTCGACTAGCATGCGGGATGCATCCTCTCGCACGTGTTTTTACTCGACTAGCCTGCGTGATGCATCCTCTAGCACGTGTTTTTACTCGACTAGCCTGCGGGATGCATCCTCTCGCACGTGTTTTTACTCGACTAGCCTGCGGAATGGATCCTCTAGCACGTGTTTTTACTCGACTAGCCTGCGGGATGCATCCTCTCGCACGTGTTTTTACTCGACTAGCCTGCGGGACGCATCCTCTCGCACGTGTTTTTACTCGACTAGCCTGCGGGATGCATCCTCTCTCACGTGTTTTTATCCGAATAGCCTGCGGGATGCATCCTCTCGCACATGTTTTTACTCGACTAGCCTGCGGGATGCATCCTCTCACACGTGTTTTTACTCGACTAGCCTGCGGGATGCATCCACTCGCACGTGTTTTTACTCCACTAGCCTGCGGGATGCATCCTCTCGTACGTGTTTTTACTCGACTAGCCTGCGGGAAGCATCCTCTCGCACGTGTTTTTACCCGACTAGCATGCGGGATGCATCCTCTCGCACGTGTTTTTACTCGACTAGCCTGCGGGATACATCCTCTCGCACGTGTTTTTACTCGACTAGCCTGCGGGATGCATCCTCTCGCACGTGTTTTTACTCGACTAGCCTGCGGGATGCATCCTCTCGCACGTGTTTTTACTCGACTAGCCTGCGGGATGCATCCTCTCGCACGTGTTTTTACTCGACTAGCCTGCGAGATGCATCCTCTCGCACGCGTTTCTACTCGACTAGCCTGCGGGGTGCATCCTCTCGCACGTGTTTTTACTCGACTAGCCTGCGGGATGCATCATCTCGCACGTGTTTTTACTCTACTACCCTGCGGGAAGCATCCTCTAGCACGTGTTTCTACTCGACTAGCCTGCGGGATGCATCCTGTCGCACGTGTTTTTACTCGACTAGCCTGCGGGATGCATCCTCTCGCACGTGTTTTTACTCGACTAGCCTGCGGGATGAATCCTCTCGCACGTGTTTTTAACCGACTAGCCTGCGGGATGCATCCTCTCTCACGTGTTTTTATCCGAATAGCCTGAGGGATGCATCCTCTCGCACGTGTTTTTACTCGACTAGCCTGCGGGATGCATCCTCTCGCACGTGTTTTTAATCGACTAGCCTGCGAGATTTATCCTCTCGCACGTGTTTTTACTCGACTAGCCTGCGGGATGCATCCTCTCGCATGTGTTTTTACTCGACTAGCCTGCGGGATGCATCCTCTCGCACGTGTTTTTACTCGACCAGCCTGCGGGATGCATCCTCTCGCACGTGTTTTTACTCGACTAGCCTGCGGGATGCATCCTCTCGCACGCGTTTCTACTCGACTAGCCTGCGGGATGCATCCTCTCGCACGTGTTTTTACTCGACTAGCCTGCGGGATGCATCCTCTCGCACGTGTTTTTACTCGACTAGCCTGCGGGATGCATCATCTCGCACGTGTTTTTACTCGACTAGCCTGCGGGAAGCATCCTCTAGCACGTGTTTCTACTCGACTACCCTGCGGGATGCATCTTCTCGCACGTGTTTTTACTCGTCTAGCCAGCGGGATGCATCCTCTCGCACGTGTTTTTACTCGACTAGCCTGCGGGATGCATCCTCTCGCACGTGTTTTTACTCGACTAGCCTGCGCGATGCATCCTCTCGCACGTGTTTTTACTCGACTAGCCTGCGGGATGCATCCTCTCGCACGTGTTTTTGCTCGACTAGCCTGCGGGATGCATCCTCTCACACGTGTTTTTGCTCGACTAGCCATGCGCATCCCACAAAACCTGCGCATGCGCATCCCACAAAACCTCGCACGTGTTTTTACTCGACTAGCCTGCGGGAAGCATCCTCTCGCACGTGTTTTTACTCGACTAGCCTGCGGGATGCATCCTCTCGCACGTGTTTTTACTCGACTAGCCTGCGGGATGCATCCTCTCGCACGTGTTTTCACTCGACTAGCCTGCGGGATGCATCCTCTCGCACGTGTTTTTACTCGACTAGCCTGCGGGAAGCATCCTCTAGCACGTGTTTCTACTCGACTAGCCCGCGGGATGCATCCTCTCGCACGTGTTTTTACTCGACTAGCCTGCGGGATGCATCCTCTCGCACGTGTTTTTGCTCGACTAGCCTGCGGGATGCATCCTCTCGCACGTGTTTTTACTCGACTAGCATGCGGGATGCATCCTCTCGCACGTGTTTTTACTCGACTAGCCTGCGTGATGCATCCTCTAGCACGTGTTTTTACTCGACTAGCCTGCGGGATGCATCCTCTAGCACGTGTTTTTACTCGACTAGCCTGCGGGATGAATCCTCTCGCACGTGTTTTTACTCGACTAGCCTGCGGGATGCATCCTCCCGGACGTGTTTTTACTCGACTAGCCTGCGGGATGCACCCTCTCGCACGTGTTTTTACTCGACTAGCATGCGGGATACATCCTCTCGCACGTGTTTTTACTCGTCTAGCCTGCGGGAAGCATCCTCTAGCACGTGTTTTTACTCGACTAGCCTGCGGGATGAATCCTCTCGCACGTGTTTTTACCCGACTAGCATGCGGGATGCATCCTCTCGCACGTGTTTTTACTCGACTAGCCTGCGGGATGCATCCTCTCGCACGTGTTTTTACTCGACTAGCCTGCGGGATGCATTCTCTCGCACGTGTTTTTACTCGACTAGCCTGCGGGATGGATCCTCAGGCACGTGTTTTTACTCGACTAGCCTGCGGGATGCATCCTCTCGCACGTGTTTTTACTCGACTAGCCTGCGGGATGCATCATCTCGCACGTGTTTTTACTCGACTAGCCTGCGGGAAGCATCCTCTAGCACGTGTTTCTACTCGACTAGCCTGCGGGATGCATCTTCTCGCACGTGTTTTTACTCGACTAGCCTGCGGGATGCATCTTCTCGCACGTGTTTATACTCGACTAGCCTGCGCGATGCATCCTCTCGCACGTGTTTTTACTCGACTAGCCTGCGGGAAGCATCCTCTCGCACGTGTTTTTACTCGACTAGCCTGCGGGATGCATCCTCTCGCACGTGTTTTTACCCGACTAGCATGCGGGATGCATCCTCTCGCACGTGTTTTTACTCGACTAGCCTGCGGGATGCATCCTCTCGCACGTGTTTTTACTCGACTAGCCTGCGGGATGCATCCTCTCGCACGTGTTTTTACTCGACTAGCCTGCGGGATGCATCATCTCGCACGTGTTTTTACTCGACTAGCCTGCGGGAAGCATCCTCTAGCACGTGTTTTTACTCGACTAGCCTGCGGGATGCATCCTCTCGCATGTGTTTTTACTCGACTAGCCTGCGGGATGCATCCTCTCGCACGTGTTTTTACTCGACTAGCCTGCGGCATGCATCCTCTCGCACGTGTTTTTACTCGACTAGCCTGCGGGACGCATCCTCTCGCACGTGTTTTTACTCGACTAGCCTGCGGGATGCATCCTCTCTCACGTGTTTTTATCCGAATAGCCTGCGGGATGCATCCTCTCGCACATGTTTTTACTCGACTAGCCTGCGGGATGCATCCTCTCACACGTGTTTTTACTCGACTAGCCTGCGGGATGCATCCACTCGCACGTGTTTTTACTCGACTAGCCTGCGGGATGCATCCTCTCGCACGTGTTTTTACTCGACTAGACTGCGGGAAGCATCCTCTCGCACGTGTTTTTACCCGACTAGCATGCGGGATGCATCCTCTCGCACGTGTTTTTACTCGACTAGCCTGCGGGATGCAGCCTCTCGCACGTGTTTTTACTCGACTAGCCTGCGGGATGCATCCTCTCGCACGTGTTTTTACTCGACTAGCCTGCGGGATGCATCCTCTCGCACGTGTTTTTACTCGACTAGCCTGCGGGATGCATCCTCTCGCACGCGTTTCTACTCGACTAGCCTGCGGGGTGCATCCTCTCGCACGTGTTTTTACTCGACTAGCCTGCGGGATGCATCATCTCGCACGTGTTTTTACTCGACTAGCCTGCGGGAAGCATCCTCTAGCACGTGTTTCTACTCGACTAGCCTGCGGGATGCATCCTCTCGCACGTGTTTTTACTCGACTAGCCTGCGGGATGCATCCTCTCGCACGTGTTTTTACTCGACTAGCCTGCGGGATGCATCCTCTCGCACGTGTTTTTACTCGACTAGCCTGCGGGATGCATCCTCTCGCACGTGTTTTTACTCGACTATCCTGCGGGATGCATCCTCTAGCACGTGTTTTTCTCGACTAGCCTGCGGAATGCATCCTCTAGCACGTGTTTGTACTCGACTAGCCTGCGGGATGAATCCTCTCGCACGTGTTTTTAACCGACTAGCCTGCGGGATGCATCCTCTCTCACGTGTTTTTATCCGAATAGCCTGCGGGATGCATCCTCTCGCACGTGTTTTTACTCGACTAGCCTGCGGGATGCATCCTCTCGCACGTGTTTTTAATCGACTAGCCTGCGAGATTTATCCTCTCGCACGTGTTTTTACTCGACTAGCCTGCGGGATGCATCCTCTCGCACGTGTTTTTACTCGACTATCCTGCGGGATGCATCCTCTCGCACGTGTTTTTACTCGACTAGCCTGCGGGATGCATCCTCTCGCACGCGTTTCTACTCGACTAGCCTGCGGGATGCATCCTCTCGCACGTGTTTTTACTCGACTAGCCTGCGGGATGCATCCTCTCGCACGTGTTTTTACTCGACTAGCCTGCGGGATGCATCATCTCGCACGTGTTTTTACTCGACTAGCCTGCGGGAAGCATCCTCTAGCACGTGTTTCTACTCGACTAGCCTGCGGGATGCATCCTCTCGCACGTGTTTTTACTCGACTAGCCTGCGGGATGCATCCTCTCGCACGTGTTTTTACTCGACTAGCCTGCGGGATGCATCCTCTCGCACGTGTTTTTACTCGACTAGCCTGCGCGATGCATCCTCTCGCACGTGTTTTTACTCGACTAGCCTGCGGGATGCATCCTCTCGCACGTGTTTTTGCTCGACTAGCCTGCGGGATGCATCCTCTCACACGTGTTTTTGCTCGACTAGCCATGCGCATCCCACAAAACCTGCGCATGCGCATCCCACAAAACCTCGCACGTGTTTTTACTCGACTTGCCTGCGGGAAGCATCCTCTCGCACGTGTTTTTACTCGACTAGCCTGCGGGATGCATCCTCTCGCACGTGTTTTTACTCGACTAGCCTGCGGGATGCATCCTCTCGCACGCGTTTCTACTCGACTAGCCTGCGGGATGCATCCTCTCGCACGTGTTTTTACTCGACTAACCTGCGGGATGCATCCTCTCACACGTGTTTTTACTCGACTAGCCTGCGGGATGCATCCACTCGCACGTGTTTTTACTCGACTAGCCTGCGGGATGCATCCTCTCGCACGTGTTTTTACTCGACTAGACTGCGGGAAGCATCCTCTCGCACGTGTTTTTACCCGACTAGCATGCGGGATGCATCCTCTCGCACGTGTTTTTACTCGACTAGCCTGCGGGAAGCATCCTCTAGCACGTGTTTCTACTCGACTAGCCTGCGGGATGCATCCTCTCGCACGTGTTTTTACTCGACTAGCCTGCGGGATGCATCCTCTCGCACGTGTTTTTACTCGACTAGCCTGCGGGATGCATCCTCTCGCACGTGTTTTTACTCGACTAGCCTGCGGGATGCATCCTCTCGCACGTGTTTTTACTCGACTATCCTGCGGGATGCATCCTCTAGCACGTGTTTTTCTCGACTAGCCTGCGGAATGCATCCTCTAGCACGTGTTTGTACTCGACTAGCCTGCGGGATGAATCCTCTCGCACGTGTTTTTAACCGACTAGCCTGCGGGATGCATCCTCTCTCACGTGTTTTTATCCGAATAGCCTGCGGGATGCATCCTCTCGCACGTGTTTTTACTCGACTAGCCTGCGGGATGCATCCTCTCGCACGTGTTTTTACTCGACTAGCCTGCGGGATGCATCCTCTCGCACGCGTTTCTACTCGACTAGCCTGCGGGATGCATCCTCTCGCACGTGTTTTTACTCGACTAGCCTGCGGGATGCATCCTCTCGCACGTGTTTTTACTCGACTAGCCTGCGGGATGCATCATCTCGCACGTGTTTTTACTCGACTAGCCTGCGGAAAGCATCCTCTAGCACGTGTTTCTACTCGACTAGCCTGCGGGATGCATCCTCTCGCACGTGTTTTTACTCGACTAGCCTGCGGGATGCATCCTCTCGCACGTGTTTTTACTCGACTAGCCTGCGGGATGCATCCTCTCGCACGTGTTTTTACTCGACTAGCCTGCGCGATGCATCCTCTCGCACGTGTTTTTACTCGACTAGCCTGCGGGATGCAACCTCTCGCACGTGTTTTTGCTCGACTAGCCTGCGGGATGCATCCTCTCACACGTGTTTTTGCTCGACTAGCCATGCGCATCCCACAAAACCTGCGCATGCGCATCCCACAAAACCTCGCACGTGTTTTTACTCGACTTGCCTGCGGGAAGCATCCTCTCGCACGTGTTTTTACTCGACTAGCCTGCGGGATGCATCCTCTCGCACGTGTTTTTACTCGACTAGCCTGCGGGATGCATCCTCTCGCACGCGTTTCTACTCGACTAGCCTGCGGGATGCATCCTCTCGCACGTGTTTTTACTCGACTAACCTGCGGGATGCATCCTCTCGCACGTGTTTTTACTCGACTAGCCTGCGGGATGCCTCATCTCGCATGTGTTTTCACTCGACTAGCCTGCGGGAAGCATCCTCTAGCACGTGTTTCTACTCGACTAGCCTGCGGGATGCATCCTCTCGCACGTGTTTTTACTCGACTAGCCTGCGGGATGCATCATCTCGCACGTGTTTTTACTCGACTAGCCTGCGGGAAGCATCCTCTAGCACGTGTTTCTACTCGACTAGCCTGCGGGATGCATCCTCTCGCACGTGTTTTTACTCGACTAGCCTGCGGCATGCATCCTCTCGCACGTGTTTTTACTCGACTAGCCTGCGGGATGCATACTCTCGCACGTGTTTTTACTCGACTAGCCTGCGGGATGCATCCTCTCGCACGTGTTTTTACTCGACTAGCCTGCGGGATGCATCCTCTAGCACGTGTTTTTACTCGACTAACCTGCGGGATGAATCCTCTCGCACGTGTTTTTACTCGACTAGCCTGCGGGATGCATCCTCTCGCACGTGTTTTTACTCGACTAGCCTGCGGGATGCGTCCTCTCGCACGTGTTTTTACTCGACTAGCCTGCGGGAAGCATCCTCTAGCACGTGTTTTTACTCGACTAGCCTGCGGGATGCATCCTCTCGCATGTGTTTTTACTCGACTAGCCTGCGGGATGCATCCTCTCGCACGTGTTTTTACTCGACTAGCCTGCGGGATGCATCCTCTCGCACGTGTTTTTACTCGACTAGCCTGCGGGACGCATCCTCTCGCACGTGTTTTTACTCGACTAGCCTGCGGGATGCATCCTCTCTCACGTGTTCTTATCCGAATAGCCTGCGGGATGCATCCTCTCGCACGTGTTTTTACTCGACTAGCCTGCGGGATGAATCCTCTCGCACGTGTTTTTACTCGACTAGCCTGCGGGATGCATCCTCCCGCACGTGTTTTTGCTCGACTAGCCTGCGTTATGCAACCTCTCGCACGTGTTTTTGCTCGACTAGCCTGCGGGATGCATCCTCTCTCACGTGTTCTTATCCGAATAGCCTGCGGGATGCATCCTCTCGCACGTGTTTTTACTCGACTAGCCTGCGGGATGAATCCTCTCGCACGTGTTTTTACTCGACTAGCCTGCGGGATGCATCCTCCCGCACGTGTTTTTGCTCGACTAGCCTGCGGGATGCATCCTCTCTCACGTGTTCTTATCCGAATAGCCTGCGGGATCCATCCTCTCGCACGTGTTTTTACTCGACTAGCCTGCGGGATGAATCCTCTCGCACGTGTTTTTACTCGACTAGCCTGCGGGATGAATCCTCTCGCACGTGTTTTTACTCGACTAGCCTGCGGGATGCATCCTCCCGCACGTGTTTTTACTCGACTAGCCTGCGGGATGCATCCTCTCGCACGTGTTTTTACTCGACTAGCCTGCGGGATGCATCCTCTCGCACGCGTTTCTACTCGACTAGCCTGCGGGATGCATCCTCTCGCACGTGTTTTTACTCGACTAACCTGCGGGATGCATCCTCTCGCACGTGTTTTTACTCGACTAGCCTGCGGGATGCCTCATCTCGCATGTGTTTTCACTCGACTAGCCTGCGGGAAGCATCCTCTAGCACGTGTTTCTACTCGACTAGCCTGCGGGATGCATCCTCTCGCACGTGTTTTTACTCGACTAGCCTGCGGGATGCATCATCTCGCACGTGTTTTTACTCGACTAGCCTGCGGGAAGCATCCTCTAGCACGTGTTTCTACTCGACTAGCCTGCGGGATGCATCCTCTCGCACGTGTTTTTACTCGACTAGCCTGCGGCATGCATCCTCTCGCACGTGTTTTTACTCGACTAGCCTGCGGGATGCATACTCTCGCACGTGTTTTTACTCGACTAGCCTGCGGGATGCATCCTCTCGCACGTGTTTTTACTCGACTAGCCTGCGGGATGCATCCTCTAGCACGTGTTTTTACTCGACTAACCTGCGGGATGAATCCTCTCGCACGTGTTTTTACTCGACTAGCCTGCGGGATGCATCCTCTCGCACGTGTTTTTACTCGACTAGCCTGCGGGATGCGTCCTCTCGCACGTGTTTTTACTCGACTAGCCTGCGGGAAGCATCCTCTAGCACGTGTTTTTACTCGACTAGCCTGCGGGATGCATCCTCTCGCATGTGTTTTTACTCGACTAGCCTGCGGGATGCATCCTCTCGCACGTGTTTTTACTCGACTAGCCTGCGGGATGCATCCTCTCGCACGTGTTTTTACTCGACTAGCCTGCGGGACGCATCCTCTCGCACGTGTTTTTACTCGACTAGCCTGCGGGATGCATCCTCTCTCACGTGTTCTTATCCGAATAGCCTGCGGGATGCATCCTCTCGCACGTGTTTTTACTCGACTAGCCTGCGGGATGAATCCTCTCGCACGTGTTTTTACTCGACTAGCCTGCGGGATGCATCCTCCCGCACGTGTTTTTGCTCGACTAGCCTGCGTTATGCAACCTCTCGCACGTGTTTTTGCTCGACTAGCCTGCGGGATGCATCCTCTCTCACGTGTTCTTATCCGAATAGCCTGCGGGATGCATCCTCTCGCACGTGTTTTTACTCGACTAGCCTGCGGGATGAATCCTCTCGCACGTGTTTTTACTCGACTAGCCTGCGGGATGCATCCTCCCGCACGTGTTTTTGCTCGACTAGCCTGCGTTATGCAACCTCTCGCACGTGTTTTTGCTCGACTAGCCTGCGGGATGCATCCTCTCGCACGTGTTTTTACTCGACTAGCCTGCGGGATGAATCCTCTCGCACGTGTTTTTACTCGACTAGCCTGCGGGATGCATCCTCTCGCACGTGTTTTTACTCGACTAGCCTGCGGGATGCATCCTCTCGCACGTGTTTTTACTCGACTAGCCTGCGGGAAGCATCCTCTCGCACGTGTTTTTACTCGACTAGCCTGCGAGATGCATCCTCTCGCACGTGTTTTTACTCGACTAGCCTGCGGGATGCATCCTCTCGCATGTGTTTTTACTCGACTAGCCTGCGGGATGCATCCTCTCGCACGTGTTTTTACTCGACTAGCCTGCGGGACGCATCCTCTCGCACGTGTTTTTACTCGACTAGCCTGCGGGATGCATCCTCTCTCACGTGTTTTTATCCGAATAGCCTGCGGGATGCATCCTCTCGCACATGTTTTTACTCGACTAGCCTGCGGCATGCATGCTCTCACACGTGTTTTTACTCGACTAGCCTGCGGGATGCGTCCTCTCGCACGTGTTTTTACTCGACTAGCCTGCGGGAAGCATCCTCTAGCACGTGTTTTTACTCGACTAGCCTGCGGGATGCATCCTCTCGCATGTGTTTTTACTCGACTAGCCTGCGGGATGCATCCTCTCGCACGTGTTTTTACTCGACTAGCCTGCGGGATGCATCCTCTCGCACGTGTTTTTACTCGACTAGCCTGCGGGACGCATCCTCTCGCACGTGTTTTTACTCGACTAGCCTGCGGGATGCATCCTCTCTCACGTGTTTTTATCCGAATAGCCTGCGGGATGCATCCTCTCGCACATGTTTTTACTCGACTAGCCTGCGGGATGCATCCTCTCACACGTGTTTTTACTCGACTAGCCTGCGGGATGCATCCACTCGCACGTGTTTTTACTCCACTAGCCTGCGGGATGCATCCTCTCGTACGTGTTTTTACTCGACTAGCCTGCGGGAAGCATCCTCTCGCACGTGTTTTTACCCGACTAGCATGCGGGATGCATCCTCTCGCACGTGTTTTTACTCGACTAGCCTGCGGGATACATCCTCTCGCACGTGTTTTTACTCGACTAGCCTGCGGGATGCATCCTCTCGCACGTGTTTTTACTCGACTAGCCTGCGGGATGCATCCTCTCGCACGTGTTTTTACTCGACTAGCCTGCGGGATGCATCCTCTCGCACGTGTTTTTACTCGACTAGCCTGCGAGATGCATCCTCTCGCACGCGTTTCTACTCGACTAGCCTGCGGGGTGCATCCTCTCGCACGTGTTTTTACTCGACTAGCCTGCGGGATGCATCATCTCGCACGTGTTTTTACTCTACTAGCCTGCGGGAAGCATCCTCTAGCACGTGTTTCTACTCGACTAGCCTGCGGGATGCATCCTGTCGCACGTGTTTTTACTCGACTAGCCTGCGGGATGCATCCTCTCGCACGTGTTTTTACTCGACTAGCCTGCGGGATGAATCCTCTCGCACGTGTTTTTAACCGACTAGCCTGCGGGATGCATCCTCTCTCACGTGTTTTTATCCGAATAGCCTGCGGGATGCATCCTCTCGCACGTGTTTTTACTCGACTAGCCTGCGGGATGCATCCTCTCGCACGTGTTTTTAATCGACTAGCCTGCGGGATGCATCATCTCGCACGTGTTTTTACTCGACTAGCCTGCGGGAAGCATCCTCTAGCACGTGTTTCTACTCGACTAGCCTGCGGGATGCATCCTCTCGCACGTGTTTTTACTCGACTAGCCTGCGGGATGAATCCTCTCGCACGTGTTTTTACTCGACTAGCCTGCGGGATGCATCCTCTCGCACGTGTTTTTACTCGACTAGCCTGCGGGATGCATCCTCTCGCACGTGTTTTTACTCGACTAGCCTGCGGGATGCATCATCTCGCACGTGTTTTTACTCGACTAGCCTGCGGGAAGCATCCTCTAGCACGTGTTTCTACTCGACTACCCTGCGGGATGCATCTTCTCGCACGTGTTTTTACTCGACTAGCCTGCGGGATGCATCCTCTCGCACGTGTTTTTACTCGACTAGCCTGCGGGATGCATCCTCTCGCACGTGTTTTTACTCGACTAGCCTGCGCGATGCATCCTCTCGCACGTGTTTTTACTCGACTAGCCTGCGGGATGCATCCTCTCGCACGTGTTTTTGCTCGACTAGCCTGCGGGATGCATCCTCTCACACGTGTTTTTGCTCGACTAGCCATGCGCATCCCACAAAACCTGCGCATGCGCATCCCACAAAACCTCGCACGTGTTTTTACTCGACTAGCCTGCGGGAAGCATCCTCTCGCACGTGTTTTTACTCGACTAGCCTGCGGGATGCATCCTCTCGCACGTGTTTTTACTCGACTAGCCTGCGGGATGCATCCTCTCGCACGTGTTTTTACTCGACTAGCCTGCGGGATGCATCCTCTCGCACGTGTTTTTACTCGACTAGCCTGCGGGATGCATCATCTCGCACGTGTTTTTACTCGACTAGCCTGCGGGAAGCATCCTCTAGCACGTGTTTCTACTCGACTAGCCCGCGGGATGCATCCTCTCGCACGTGTTTTTACTCGACTAGCCTGCGGGATGCATCCTCTCGCACGTGTTTTTGCTCGACTAGCCTGCGGGATGCATCCTCTCGCACGTGTTTTTACTCGACTAGCATGCGGGATGCATCCTCTCGCACGTGTTTTTACTCGACTAGCCTGCGTGATGCATCCTCTAGCACGTGTTTTTACTCGACTAGCCTGCGGGATGCATCCTCTAGCACGTGTTTTTACTCGACTAGCCTGCGGGATGAATCCTCTCGCACGTGTTTTTACTCGACTAGCCTGCGGGATGCATCCTCCCGGACGTGTTTTTACTCGACTAGCCTGCGGGATGCATCCTCTCGCACGTGTTTTTACTCGACTAGCATGCGGGATACATCCTCTCGCACGTGTTTTTACTCGTCTAGCCTGCGGGAAGCATCCTCTAGCACGTGTTTTTACTCGACTAGCCTGCGGGATGCATCCTCTCGCACGTGTTTTTACTCGACTAGCCTGCGGGATGAATCCTCTCGCACGTGTTTTTACTCGACTAGCCTGCGGGATGCATCCTCTCGCACGTGTTTTTACTCGACTAGCCTGCGGGATGCATTCTCTCGCACGTGTTTTTACTCGACTAGCCTGCGGGATGGATCCTCAGGCACGTGTTTTTACTCGACTAGCCTGCGGGATGCATCCTCTCGCACGTGTTTTTACTCGACTAGCATGCGGGATACATCCTCTCGCACGTGTTTTTACTCGACTAGCCTGCGGGATGCATCCTCTCGCACGCGTTTCTACTCGACTAGCCTGCGGGATGCATCCTCTCGCACGTGTTTTTACTCGACTAGCCTGCGGGATGCATCCTCTCGCACGTGTTTTTACTCGACTAGCCTGCGGGATGCATCATCTCGCACGTGTTTTTACTCGACTAGCCTGCGGGAAGCATCCTCTAGCACGTGTTTCTACTCGACTAGCCTGCGGGATGCATCTTCTCGCACGTGTTTTTACTCGACTAGCCTGCGGGATGCATATTCTCGCACGTGTTTTTACTCGACTAGCCTGCGCGATGCATCCTCTCGCACGTGTTTTTACTCGACTAGCCTGCGGGAAGCATCCTCTCGCACGTGTTTTTACTCGACTAGCCTGCGGGATGCATCCTCTCGCACGTGTTTTTACTCGACTAGCCTGCGGGATGCATCCTCTCGCACGTGTTTTTACTCGACTAGCCTGCGGGATGCATCCTCTCGCACGTGTTTTTACTCGACTAGCCTGCGGGATGCATCATCTCGCACGTGTTTTTACTCGACTAGCCTGCGGGAAGCATCCTCTAGCACGTGTTTCTACTCGACTAGCCTGCGGGATGCATCCTCTCGCACGTGTTTTTACTCGACTAGCCTGCGGGATGCATCCTCCCGCACGTGTTTTTGCTCGACTAGCCTGCGGGATGCATCCTCTCGCACGTGTTTTTACTCGACTAGCATGCGGGATGCATCCTCTCGCACGTGTTTTTACTCGACTAGCCTGCGGGATGCATCCTCTAGCACGTGTTTTTACTCGACTAGCCTGCGGGATGCATCCTCTAGCACGTGTTTTTACTCGACTAGCCTGCGGGATGAATCCTCTCGCACGTGTTTTTACTCGACTAGCCTGCGGGATGCATCCTCCCGCACGTGTTTTTGCTCGACTAGCCTGCGGGATGCATCCTCACGCACGTGTTTTTACACGACTAGCCTGCGGGATGCATCCTCTCGCACGTGTTTTTACTCGTCTAGCCTGCGGGAAGCATCCTCTCGCACGTGTTTTTACCCGACTAGTGTGCGGGATGCATCCTCTCGCACGTGTTTTTACTCGACTAGACTGCGGGATGCATCCTCTCGCACGTGTTTTTACTCGTCTAGCCTGCGGGAAGCATCCTCTAGCACGTGTTTTTACTCGACTAGCCTGCGGGATGAATCCTCTCGCACGTGTTTTTACCCGACTAGCATGCGGGATGCATCCTCTCGCACGTGTTTTTACTCGACTAGCCTGCGGGATGCATCCTCTCGCACGTGTTTTTACTCGACTAGCCTGCGGGATGAATCCTCTCGCACGTGTTTTTACTCGACTAGCCTGCGGGATGCATCCTCTCGCACGTGTTTTTACTCGACTAGCCTGCGGAATGGATCCTCTAGCACGTGTTTTTACTCGACTAGCCTGCGGGATGCATCCTCTAGCACGTGTTTTTACTCGACTAGCCTGCGGGATGAATCCTCTCGCACGTGTTTTACTCGACTAGCCTGCGGGATGCATCCTCCCGCACGTGTTTTTGCTCGACTAGCGTGCGGGATGCATCCTCTCGCACGTGTTTTTGCTCGACTAGCCTGCGGGATGCATCATCTCGCACGTGTTTTTACTCGACTAGCCTGATGGATGTATCCTCTCACACGTGTTTTTGCTCGACTAGCCATGCGCATCCCACAAAACCTGCGCATGCGCATCCCACAAAACCTCGCACGTGTTTGTACTCGACTAGCTTGCGGGAAGCATCCTCTCGCACGTGTTTTTACTCGACTAGCCTGCGGGATGCATCCTCTCGCACGTGTTTTTACTCGACTAGCCTGCGGGATGCATCCCCTCGCACGTGTTTTTACTTGACTAGCCTGCGGGATGCATTCTCTCGCACGTGTTTTTACTCGTCTAGCCTGCGGGAAGCATCCTCTCGCACGTGTTTTTACTCGACTAGCCTGCGGGATGCATCCTCTCGCACGTGTTTTTACTCGACTAGCCTGCGGGATGCATCCTCTCGCACGTGTTTTTACTCGACTAGCCTGCGGGATGCATCCTCTCGCACGTGTTTTTACTCGACTAGCCTGCGAGATGCATCCTCTCGCACGCGTTTCTACTCGACTAGCCTGCGGGGTGCATCCTCTCGCACGTGTTTTTACTCGACTAGCCTGCGGGATGCATCATCTCGCACGTGTTTTTACTCTACTAGCCTGCGGGAAGCATCCTCTAGCACGTGTTTCTACTCGACTAGCCTGCGGGATGCATCCTGTCGCACGTGTTTTTACTCGACTAGCCTGCGGGATGCATCCTCTCGCACGTGTTTTTACTCGACTAGCCTGCGGGATGAATCCTCTCGCACGTGTTTTTAACCGACTAGCCTGCGGGATGCATCCTCTCTCACGTGTTTTTATCCGAATAGCCTGCGGGATGCATCCTCTCGCACGTGTTTTTACTCGACTAGCCTGCGGGATGCATCCTCTCGCACGTGTTTTTAATCGACTAGCCTGCGGGATGCATCATCTCGCACGTGTTTTTACTCGACTAGCCTGCGGGATGCATCCTCTCGCACGTGTTTTTACTCGACCAGCCTGCGGGATGCATCCTCTCGCACGTGTTTTTACTCGACTAGCCTGCGGGATGCATCCTCTCGCACGCGTTTCTACTCGACTAGCCTGCGGGATGCATCCTCTCGCACGTGTTTTTACTCGACTAGCCTGCGGGATGCATCCTCTCGCACGTGTTTTTACTCGACTAGCCTGCGGGATGCATCATCTCGCACGTGTTTTTACTCGACTAGCCTGCGGGAAGCATCCTCTAGCACGTGTTTCTACTCGACTACCCTGCGGGATGCATCTTCTCGCACGTGTTTTTACTCGACTAGCCTGCGGGATGCATCCTCTCGCACGTGTTTTTACTCGACTAGCCTGCGGGATGCATCCTCTCGCACGTGTTTTTACTCGACTAGCCTGCGCGATGCATCCTCTCGCACGTGTTTTTACTCGACTAGCCTGCGGGATGCATCCTCTCGCACGTGTTTTTGCTCGACTAGCCTGCGGGATGCATCCTCTCACACGTGTTTTTGCTCGACTAGCCATGCGCATCCCACAAAACCTGCGCATGCGCATCCCACAAAACCTCGCACGTGTTTTTACTCGACTAGCCTGCGGGAAGCATCCTCTCGCACGTGTTTTTACTCGACTAGCCTGCGGGATGCATCCTCTCGCACGTGTTTTTACTCGACTAGCCTGCGGGATGCATCCTCTCGCACGTGTTTTCACTCGACTAGCCTGCGGGATGCATCCTCTCGCACGTGTTTTTACTCGACTAGCCTGCGGGATGCATCATCTCGCACGTGTTTTTACTCGACTAGCCTGCGGGAAGCATCCTCTAGCACGTGTTTCTACTCGACTAGCCCGCGGGATGCATCCTCTCGCACGTGTTTTTACTCGACTAGCCTGCGGGATGCATCCTCTCGCACGTGTTTTTGCTCGACTAGCCTGCGGGATGCATCCTCTCGCACGTGTTTTTACTCGACTAGCATGCGGGATGCATCCTCTCGCACGTGTTTTTACTCGACTAGCCTGCGTGATGCATCCTCTAGCACGTGTTTTTACTCGACTAGCCTGCGGGATGCATCCTCTAGCACGTGTTTTTACTCGACTAGCCTGCGGGATGAATCCTCTCGCACGTGTTTTTACTCGACTAGCCTGCGGGATGCATCCTCCCGGACGTGTTTTTACTCGACTAGCCTGCGGGATGCATCCTCTCGCACGTGTTTTTACTCGACTAGCATGCGGGATACATCCTCTCGCACGTGTTTTTACTCGTCTAGCCTGCGGGAAGCATCCTCTAGCACGTGTTTTTACTCGACTAGCCTGCGGGATGAATCCTCTCGCACGTGTTTTTACCCGACTAGCATGCGGGATGCATCCTCTCGCACGTGTTTTTACTCGACTAGCCTGCGGGATGCATCCTCTCGCACGTGTTTTTACTCGACTAGCCTGCGGGATGCATTCTCTCGCACGTGTTTTTACTCGACTAGCCTGCGGGATGGATCCTCAGGCACGTGTTTTTACTCGACTAGCCTGCGGGATGCATCCTCTCGCACGTGTTTTTACTCGACTAGCATGCGGGATACATCCTCTCGCACGTGTTTTTACTCGACTAGCCTGCGGGATGCATCCTCTCGCACGCGTTTCTACTCGACTAGCCTGCGGGATGCATCCTCTCGCACGTGTTTTTACTCGACTAGCCTGCGGGATGCATCCTCTCGCACGTGTTTTTACTCGACTAGCCTGCGGGATGCATCATCTCGCACGTGTTTTTACTCGACTAGCCTGCGGGAAGCATCCTCTAGCACGTGTTTCTACTCGACTAGCCTGCGGGATGCATCTTCTCGCACGTGTTTTTACTCGACTAGCCTGCGGGATGCATCTTCTCGCACGTGTTTATACTCGACTAGCCTGCGCGATGCATCCTCTCGCACGTGTTTTTACTCGACTAGCCTGCGGGAAGCATCCTCTCGCACGTGTTTTTACTCGACTAGCCTGCGGGATGCATCCTCTCGCACGTGTTTTTACCCGACTAGCATGCGGGATGCATCCTCTCGCACGTGTTTTTACTCGACTAGCCTGCGGGATGCATCCTCTCGCACGTGTTTTTACTCGACTAGCCTGCGGGATGCATCCTCTCGCACGTGTTTTTACTCGACTAGCCTGCGGGATGCATCATCTCGCACGTGTTTTTACTCGACTAGCCTGCGGGAAGCATCCTCTAGCACGTGTTTTTACTCGACTAGCCTGCGGGATGCATCCTCTCGCATGTGTTTTTACTCGACTAGCCTGCGGGATGCATCCTCTCGCACGTGTTTATACTCGACTAGCCTGCGGCATGCATCCTCTCGCACGTGTTTTTACTCGACTAGCCTGCGGGACGCATCCTCTCGCACGTGTTTTTACTCGACTAGCCTGCGGGATGCATCCTCTCTCACGTGTTTTTATCCGAATAGCCTGCGGGATGCATCCTCTCGCACATGTTTTTACTCGACTAGCCTGCGGGATGCATCCTCTCACACGTGTTTTTACTCGACTAGCCTGCGGGATGCATCCACTCGCACGTGTTTTTACTCGACTAGCCTGCGGGATGCATCCTCTCGCACGTGTTTTTACTCGACTAGACTGCGGGAAGCATCCTCTCGCACGTGTTTTTACCCGACTAGCATGCGGGATGCATCCTCTCGCACGTGTTTTTACTCGACTAGCCTGCGGGATGCAGCCTCTCGCACGTGTTTTTACTCGACTAGCCTGCGGGATGCATCCTCTCGCACGTGTTTTTACTCGACTAGCCTGCGGGATGCATCCTCTCGCACGTGTTTTTACTCGACTAGCCTGCGGGATGCATCCTCTCGCACGCGTTTCTACTCGACTAGCCTGCGGGGTGCATCCTCTCGCACGTGTTTTTACTCGACTAGCCTGCGGGATGCATCATCTCGCACGTGTTTTTACTCGACTAGCCTGCGGGAAGCATCCTCTAGCACGTGTTTCTACTCGACTAGCCTGCGGGATGCATCCTCTCGCACGTGTTTTTACTCGACTAGCCTGCGGGATGCATCCTCTCGCACGTGTTTTTACTCGACTAGCCTGCGGGATGCATCCTCTCGCACGTGTTTTTACTCGACTAGCCTGCGGGATGCATCCTCTCGCACGTGTTTTTACTCGACTATCCTGCGGGATGCATCCTCTAGCACGTGTTTTTCTCGACTAGCCTGCGGAATGCATCCTCTAGCACGTGTTTGTACTCGACTAGCCTGCGGGATGAATCCTCTCGCACGTGTTTTTAACCGACTAGCCTGCGGGATGCATCCTCTCTCACGTGTTTTTATCCGAATAGCCTGCGGGATGCATCCTCTCGCACGTGTTTTTACTCGACTAGCCTGCGGGATGCATCCTCTCGCACGTGTTTTTAATCGACTAGCCTGCGAGATTTATCCTCTCGCACGTGTTTTTACTCGACTAGCCTGCGGGATGCATCCTCTCGCACGTGTTTTTACTCGACTATCCTGCGGGATGCATCCTCTCGCACGTGTTTTTACTCGACTAGCCTGCGGGATGCATCCTCTCGCACGCGTTTCTACTCGACTAGCCTGCGGGATGCATCCTCTCGCACGTGTTTTTACTCGACTAGCCTGCGGGATGCATCCTCTCGCACGTGTTTTTACTCGACTAGCCTGCGGGATGCATCATCTCGCACGTGTTTTTACTCGACTAGCCTGCGGGAAGCATCCTCTAGCACGTGTTTCTACTCGACTAGCCTGCGGGATGCATCCTCTCGCACGTGTTTTTACTCGACTAGCCTGCGGGATGCATCCTCTCGCACGTGTTTTTACTCGACTAGCCTGCGGGATGCATCCTCTCGCACGTGTTTTTACTCGACTAGCCTGCGCGATGCATCCTCTCGCACGTGTTTTTACTCGACTAGCCTGCGGGATGCATCCTCTCGCACGTGTTTTTGCTCGACTAGCCTGAAGGATGCATCCTCTCACACGTGTTTTTGCTCGACTAGCCATGCGCATCCCACAAAACCTGCGCATGCGCATCCCACAAAACCTCGCACGTGTTTTTACTCGACTTGCCTGCGGGAAGCATCCTCTCGCACGTGTTTTTACTCGACTAGCCTGCGGGATGCATCCTCTCGCACGTGTTTTTACTCGACTAGCCTGCGGGATGCATCCTCTCGCACGCGTTTCTACTCGACTAGCCTGCGGGATGCATCCTCTCGCACGTGTTTTTACTCGACTAACCTGCGGGATGCATCCTCTCACACGTGTTTTTACTCGACTAGCCTGCGGGATGCATCCACTCGCACGTGTTTTTACTCGACTAGCCTGCGGGATGCATCCTCTCGCACGTGTTTTTACTCGACTAGACTGCGGGAAGCATCCTCTCGCACGTGTTTTTACCCGACTAGCATGCGGGATGCATCCTCTCGCACGTGTTTTTACTCGACTAGCCTGCGGGATGCAGCCTCTCGCACGTGTTTTTACTCGACTAGCCTGCGGGATGCATCCTCTCGCACGTGTTTTTACTCGACTAGCCTGCGGGATGCATCCTCTCGCACGTGTTTTTACTCGACTAGCCTGCGGGATGCATCCTCTCGCACGCGTTTCTACTCGACTAGCCTGCGGGGTGCATCCTCTCGCACGTGTTTTTACTCGACTAGCCTGCGGGATGCATCATCTCGCACGTGTTTTTACTCGACTAGCCTGCGGGAAGCATCCTCTAGCACGTGTTTCTACTCGACTAGCCTGCGGGATGCATCCTCTCGCACGTGTTTTTACTCGACTAGCCTGCGGGATGCATCCTCTCGCACGTGTTTTTACTCGACTAGCCTGCGGGATGCATCCTCTCGCACGTGTTTTTACTCGACTAGCCTGCGGGATGCATCCTCTCGCACGTGTTTTTACTCGACTATCCTGCGGGATGCATCCTCTAGCACGTGTTTTTCTCGACTAGCCTGCGGAATGCATCCTCTAGCACGTGTTTGTACTCGACTAGCCTGCGGGATGAATCCTCTCGCACGTGTTTTTAACCGACTAGCCTGCGGGATGCATCCTCTCTCACGTGTTTTTATCCGAATAGCCTGCGGGATGCATCCTCTCGCACGTGTTTTTACTCGACTAGCCTGCGGGATGCATCCTCTCGCACGTATTTTTACTCGACTAGCCTGCGGGATGCATCCTCTCGCACGCGTTTCTACTCGACTAGCCTGCGGGATGCATCCTCTCACACGTGTTTTTGCTCGACTAGCCATGCGCATCCCACAAAACCTGCGCATGCGCATCCCACAAAACCTCGCACGTGTTTTTACTCGACTTGCCTGCGGGAAGCATCCTCTCGCACGTGTTTTTACTCGACTAGCCTGCGGGATGCATCCTCTCGCACGTGTTTTTACTCGACTAGCCTGCGGGATGCATCCTCTCGCACGCGTTTCTACTCGACTAGCCTGCGGGATGCATCCTCTCGCACGTGTTTTTACTCGACTAACCTGCGGGATGCATCCTCTCACACGTGTTTTTACTCGACTAGCCTGCGGGATGCATCCACTCGCACGTGTTTTTACTCGACTAGCCTGCGGGATGCATCCTCTCGCACGTGTTTTTACTCGACTAGACTGCGGGAAGCATCCTCTCGCACGTGTTTTTACCCGACTAGCATGCGGGATGCATCCTCTCGCACGTGTTTTTACTCGACTAGCCTGCGGGATGCAGCCTCTCGCACGTGTTTTTACTCGACTAGCCTGCGGGATGCATCCTCTCGCACGTGTTTTTACTCGACTAGCCTGCGGGATGCATCCTCTCGCACGTGTTTTTACTCGACTAGCCTGCGGGATGCATCCTCTCGCACGCGTTTCTACTCGACTAGCCTGCGGGGTGCATCCTCTCGCACGTGTTTTTACTCGACTAGCCTGCGGGATGCATCATCTCGCACGTGTTTTTACTCGACTAGCCTGCGGGAAGCATCCTCTAGCACGTGTTTCTACTCGACTAGCCTGCGGGATGCATCCTCTCGCACGTGTTTTTACTCGACTAGCCTGCGGGATGCATCCTCTCGCACGTGTTTTTACTCGACTAGCCTGCGGGATGCATCCTCTCGCACGTGTTTTTACTCGACTAGCCTGCGGGATGCATCCTCTCGCACGTGTTTTTACTCGACTATCCTGCGGGATGCATCCTCTAGCACGTGTTTTTCTCGACTAGCCTGCGGAATGCATCCTCTAGCACGTGTTTGTACTCGACTAGCCTGCGGGATGAATCCTCTCGCACGTGTTTTTAACCGACTAGCCTGCGGGATGCATCCTCTCTCACGTGTTTTTATCCGAATAGCCTGCGGGATGCATCCTCTCGCACGTGTTTTTACTCGACTAGCCTGCGGGATGCATCCTCTCGCACGTGTTTTTACTCGACTACCCTGCGGGATGCATCCTCTCGCACGCGTTTCTACTCGACTAGCCTGCGGGATGCATCCTCTCGCACGTGTTTTTACTCGACTAGCCTGCGGGATGCATCCTCTCGCACGTGTTTTTACTCGACTAGCCTGCGGGATGCATCATCTCGCACGTGTTTTTACTCGACTAGCCTGCGGAAAGCATCCTCTAGCACGTGTTTCTACTCGACTAGCCTGCGGGATGCATCCTCTCGCACGTGTTTTTACTCGACTAGCCTGCGGGATGCATCCTCTCGCACGTGTTTTTACTCGACTAGCCTGCGGGATGCATCCTCTCGCACGTGTTTTTACTCGACTAGCCTGCGCGATGCATCCTCTCGCACGTGTTTTTGCTCGACTAGCCATGCGCATCCCACAAAACCTGCGCATGCGCATCCCACAAAACCTCGCACGTGTTTTTACTCGACTTGCCTGCGGGAAGCATCCTCTCGCACGTGTTTTTACTCGACTAGCCTGCGGGATGCATCCTCTCGCACGTGTTTTTACTCGACTAGCCTGCGGGATGCATCCTCTCGCACGCGTTTCTACTCGACTAGCCTGCGGGATGCATCCTCTCGCACGTGTTTTTACTCGACTAACCTGCGGGATGCATCCTCTCGCACGTGTTTTTACTCGACTAGCCTGCGGGATGCCTCATCTCGCATGTGTTTTCACTCGACTAGCCTGCGGGAAGCATCCTCTAGCACGTGTTTCTACTCGACTAGCCTGCGGGATGCATCCTCTCGCACGTGTTTTTACTCGACTAGCCTGCGGGATGCATCATCTCGCACGTGTTTTTACTCGACTAGCCTGCGGGAAGCATCCTCTAGCACGTGTTTCTACTCGACTAGCCTGCGGGATGCATCCTCTCGCACGTGTTTTTACTCGACTAGCCTGCGGCATGCATCCTCTCGCACGTGTTTTTACTCGACTAGCCTGCGGGATGCATACTCTCGCACGTGTTTTTACTCGACTAGCCTGCGGGATGCATCCTCTCGCACGTGTTTTTACTCGACTAGCCTGCGGGATGCATCCTCTAGCACGTGTTTTTACTCGACTAACCTGCGGGATGAATCCTCTCGCACGTGTTTTTACTCGACTAGCCTGCGGGATGCATCCTCTCGCACGTGTTTTTACTCGACTAGCCTGCGGGATGCGTCCTCTCGCACGTGTTTTTACTCGACTAGCCTGCGGGAAGCATCCTCTAGCACGTGTTTTTACTCGACTAGCCTGCGGGATGCATCCTCTCGCATGTGTTTTTACTCGACTAGCCTGCGGGATGCATCCTCTCGCACGTGTTTTTACTCGACTAGCCTGCGGGATGCATCCTCTCGCACGTGTTTTTACTCGACTAGCCTGCGGGACGCATCCTCTCGCACGTGTTTTTACTCGACTAGCCTGCGGGATGCATCCTCTCTCACGTGTTCTTATCCGAATAGCCTGCGGCATGCATCCTCTCGCACGTGTTTTTACTCGACTAGCCTGCGGGATGCATACTCTCGCACGTGTTTTTACTCGACTAGCCTGCGGGATGCATCCTCTCGCACGTGTTTTTACTCGACTAGCCTGCGGGATGCATCCTCTAGCACGTGTTTTTACTCGACTAACCTGCGGGATGAATCCTCTCGCACGTGTTTTTACTCGACTAGCCTGCGGGATGCATCCTCTCGCACGTGTTTTTACTCGACTAGCCTGCGGGATGAATCCTCTCGCACGTGTTTTTACTCGACTAGCCTGCGGGATGCATCCTCCCGCACGTGTTTTTGCTCGACTAGCCTGCGTTATGCAACCTCTCGCACGTGTTTTTGCTCGACTAGCCTGCGGGATGCATCCTCTCTCACGTGTTCTTATCCGAATAGCCTGCGGGATGCATCCTCTCGCACGTGTTTTTACTCGACTAGCCTGCGGGATGAATCCTCTCGCACGTGTTTTTACTCGACTAGCCTGCGGGATGCATCCTCCCGCACGTGTTTTTGCTCGACTAGCCTGCGGGATGCATCCTCTCTCACGTGTTCTTATCCGAATAGCCTGCGGGATGCATCCTCTCGCACGTGTTTTTACTCGACTAGCCTGCGGGATGAATCCTCTCGCACGTGTTTTTACTCGACTAGCCTGCGGGATGAATCCTCTCGCACGTGTTTTTACTCGACTAGCCTGCGGGATGCATCCTCCCGCACGTGTTTTTACTCGACTAGCCTGCGGGATGCATCCTCTCGCACGTGTTTTTACTCGACTAGCCTGCGGGATGCATCCTCTCGCACGCGTTTCTACTCGACTAGCCTGCGGGATGCATCCTCTCGCACGTGTTTTTACTCGACTAACCTGCGGGATGCATCCTCTCGCACGTGTTTTTACTCGACTAGCCTGCGGGATGCCTCATCTCGCATGTGTTTTCACTCGACTAGCCTGCGGGAAGCATCCTCTAGCACGTGTTTCTACTCGACTAGCCTGCGGGATGCATCCTCTCGCACGTGTTTTTACTCGACTAGCCTGCGGGATGCATCATCTCGCACGTGTTTTTACTCGACTAGCCTGCGGGAAGCATCCTCTAGCACGTGTTTCTACTCGACTAGCCTGCGGGATGCATCCTCTCGCACGTGTTTTTACTCGACTAGCCTGCGGCATGCATCCTCTCGCACGTGTTTTTACTCGACTAGCCTGCGGGATGCATACTCTCGCACGTGTTTTTACTCGACTAGCCTGCGGGATGCATCCTCTCGCACGTGTTTTTACTCGACTAGCCTGCGGGATGCATCCTCTAGCACGTGTTTTTACTCGACTAACCTGCGGGATGAATCCTCTCGCACGTGTTTTTACTCGACTAGCCTGCGGGATGCATCCTCTCGCACGTGTTTTTACTCGACTAGCCTGCGGGATGCGTCCTCTCGCACGTGTTTTTACTCGACTAGCCTGCGGGAAGCATCCTCTAGCACGTGTTTTTACTCGACTAGCCTGCGGGATGCATCCTCTCGCATGTGTTTTTACTCGACTAGCCTGCGGGATGCATCCTCTCGCACGTGTTTTTACTCGACTAGCCTGCGGGATGCATCCTCTCGCACGTGTTTTTACTCGACTAGCCTGCGGGACGCATCCTCTCGCACGTGTTTTTACTCGACTAGCCTGCGGGATGCATCCTCTCTCACGTGTTCTTATCCGAATAGCCTGCGGGATGCATCCTCTCGCACGTGTTTTTACTCGACTAGCCTGCGGGATGAATCCTCTCGCACGTGTTTTTACTCGACTAGCCTGCGGGATGCATCCTCCCGCACGTGTTTTTGCTCGACTAGCCTGCGTTATGCAACCTCTCGCACGTGTTTTTGCTCGACTAGCCTGCGGGATGCATCCTCTCTCACGTGTTCTTATCCGAATAGCCTGCGGGATGCATCCTCTCGCACGTGTTTTTACTCGACTAGCCTGCGGGATGAATCCTCTCGCACGTGTTTTTACTCGACTAGCCTGCGGGATGCATCCTCCCGCACGTGTTTTTGCTCGACTAGCCTGCGTTATGCAACCTCTCGCACGTGTTTTTGCTCGACTAGCCTGCGAGATGCATCCTCTCGCACGTGTTTTTACTCGACTAGCCTGCGGGATGCATCCTCTCGCATGTGTTTTTACTCGACTAGCCTGCGGGATGCATCCTCTCGCACGTGTTTTTACTCGACTAGCCTGCGGGACGCATCCTCTCGCACGTGTTTTTACTCGACTAGCCTGCGGGATGCATCCTCTCTCACGTGTTTTTATCCGAATAGCCTGCGGGATGCATCCTCTCGCACATGTTTTTACTCGACTAGCCTGCGGCATGCATGCTCTCACACGTGTTTTTACTCGACTAGCCTGCGGGATGCGTCCTCTCGCACGTGTTTTTACTCGACTAGCCTGCGGGAAGCATCCTCTAGCACGTGTTTTTACTCGACTAGCCTGCGGGATGCATCCTCTCGCATGTGTTTTTACTCGACTAGCCTGCGGGATGCATCCTCTCGCACGTGTTTTTACTCGACTAGCCTGCGGGATGCATCCTCTCGCACGTGTTTTTACTCGACTAGCCTGCGGGACGCATCCTCTCGCACGTGTTTTTACTCGACTAGCCTGCGGGATGCATACTCTCGCACGTGTTTTTACTCGACTAGCCTGCGGGATGCATCCTCTCGCACGTGTTTTTACTCGACTAGCCTGCGGGATGCATCCTCTAGCACGTGTTTTTACTCGACTAACCTGCGGGATGAATCCTCTCGCACGTGTTTTTACTCGACTAGCCTGCGGGATGCATCCTCTCGCACGTGTTTTTACTCGACTAGCCTGCGGGATGCGTCCTCTCGCACGTGTTTTTACTCGACTAGCCTGCGGGAAGCATCCTCTAGCACGTGTTTTTACTCGACTAGCCTGCGGGATGCATCCTCTCGCATGTGTTTTTACTCGACTAGCCTGCGGGATGCATCCTCTCGCACGTGTTTTTACTCGACTAGCCTGCGGGATGCATCCTCTCGCACGTGTTTTTACTCGACTAGCCTGCGGGACGCATCCTCTCGCACGTGTTTTTACTCGACTAGCCTGCGGGATGCATCCTCTCTCACGTGTTCTTATCCGAATAGCCTGCGGCATGCATCCTCTCGCACGTGTTTTTACTCGACTAGCCTGCGGGATGCATACTCTCGCACGTGTTTTTACTCGACTAGCCTGCGGGATGCATCCTCTCGCACGTGTTTTTACTCGACTAGCCTGCGGGATGCATCCTCTAGCACGTGTTTTTACTCGACTAACCTGCGGGATGAATCCTCTCGCACGTGTTTTTACTCGACTAGCCTGCGGGATGCATCCTCTCGCACGTGTTTTTACTCGACTAGCCTGCGGGATGAATCCTCTCGCACGTGTTTTTACTCGACTAGCCTGCGGGATGCATCCTCCCGCACGTGTTTTTGCTCGACTAGCCTGCGTTATGCAACCTCTCGCACGTGTTTTTGCTCGACTAGCCTGCGGGATGCATCCTCTCTCACGTGTTCTTATCCGAATAGCCTGCGGGATGCATCCTCTCGCACGTGTTTTTACTCGACTAGCCTGCGGGATGAATCCTCTCGCACGTGTTTTTACTCGACTAGCCTGCGGGATGCATCCTCCCGCACGTGTTTTTGCTCGACTAGCCTGCGGGATGCATCCTCTCTCACGTGTTCTTATCCGAATAGCCTGCGGGATGCATCCTCTCGCACGTGTTTTTACTCGACTAGCCTGCGGGATGAATCCTCTCGCACGTGTTTTTACTCGACTAGCCTGCGGGATGAATCCTCTCGCACGTGTTTTTACTCGACTAGCCTGCGGGATGCATCCTCCCGCACGTGTTTTTACTCGACTAGCCTGCGGGATGCATCCTCTCGCACGTGTTTTTACTCGACTAGCCTGCGGGATGCATCCTCTCGCACGCGTTTCTACTCGACTAGCCTGCGGGATGCATCCTCTCGCACGTGTTTTTACTCGACTAACCTGCGGGATGCATCCTCTCGCACGTGTTTTTACTCGACTAGCCTGCGGGATGCCTCATCTCGCATGTGTTTTCACTCGACTAGCCTGCGGGAAGCATCCTCTAGCACGTGTTTCTACTCGACTAGCCTGCGGGATGCATCCTCTCGCACGTGTTTTTACTCGACTAGCCTGCGGGATGCATCATCTCGCACGTGTTTTTACTCGACTAGCCTGCGGGAAGCATCCTCTAGCACGTGTTTCTACTCGACTAGCCTGCGGGATGCATCCTCTCGCACGTGTTTTTACTCGACTAGCCTGCGGCATGCATCCTCTCGCACGTGTTTTTACTCGACTAGCCTGCGGGATGCATACTCTCGCACGTGTTTTTACTCGACTAGCCTGCGGGATGCATCCTCTAGCACGTGTTTTTACTCGACTAACCTGCGGGATGAATCCTCTCGCACGTGTTTTTACTCGACTAGCCTGCGGGATGCATCCTCTCGCACGTGTTTTTACTCGACTAGCCTGCGGGATGCGTCCTCTCGCACGTGTTTTTACTCGACTAGCCTGCGGGAAGCATCCTCTAGCACGTGTTTTTACTCGACTAGCCTGCGGGATGCATCCTCTCGCATGTGTTTTTACTCGACTAGCCTGCGGGATGCATCCTCTCGCACGTGTTTTTACTCGACTAGCCTGCGGGATGCATCCTCTCGCACGTGTTTTTACTCGACTAGCCTGCGTGACGCATCCTCTCGCACGTGTTTTTACTCGACTAGCCTGCGGGATGCATCCTCTCTCACGTGTTCTTATCCGAATAGCCTGCGGGATGCATCCTCTCGCACGTGTTTTTACTCGACTAGCCTGCGGGATGAATCCTCTCGCACGTGTTTTTACTCGACTAGCCTGCGGCATGCATCCTCTCGCACGTGTTTTTACTCGACTAGCCTGCGGGATGCATCCTCTCGCACGTGTTTTTACTCGACTAGCCTGCGGGATGCATCCTCTAGCACGTGTTTTTACTCGACTAACCTGCGGGATGAATCCTCTCGCACGTGTTTTTACTCGACTAGCCTGCGGGATGCATCCTCTCGCACGTGTTTTTACTCGACTAGCCTGCGGGATGCGTCCTCTCGCACGTGTTTTTACTCGACTAGCCTGCGGGAAGCATCCTCTAGCACGTGTTTTTACTCGACTAGCCTGCGGGATGCATCCTCTCGCATGTGTTTTTACTCGACTAGCCTGCGGGATGCATCCTCTCGCACGTGTTTTTACTCGACTAGCCTGCGGGATGCATCCTCTCGCACGTGTTTTTACTCGACTAGCCTGCGGGACGCATCCTCTCGCACGTGTTTTTACTCGACTAGCCTGCGGGATGCATCCTCTCTCACGTGTTCTTATCCGAATAGCCTGCGGGATGCATCCTCTCGCACGTGTTTTTACTCGACTAGCCTGCGGGATGAATCCTCTCGCACGTGTTTTTACTCGACTAGCCTGCGGGATGCATCCTCCCGCACGTGTTTTTGCTCGACTAGCCTGCGTTATGCAACCTCTCGCACGTGTTTTTGCTCGACTAGCCTGCGGGATGCATCCTCTCTCACGTGTTCTTATCCGAATAGCCTGCGGGATGCATCCTCTCGCACGTGTTTTTACTCGACTAGCCTGCGGGATGAATCCTCTCGCACGTGTTTTTACTCGACTAGCCTGCGGGATGCATCCTCCCGCACGTGTTTTTGCTCGACTAGCCTGCGTTATGCAACCTCTCGCACGTGTTTTTGCTCGACTAGCCTGCGGGATGCATCCTCTCGCACGTGTTTTTACTCGACTAGCCTGCGGGATGCATCCTCTCGCACGTGTTTTTACTCGACTAGCCTGCGGGATGCATCCTCTCGCACGTGTTTTTACTCGACTAGCCTGCGGGAAGCATCCTCTCGCACGTGTTTTTACTCGACTAGCCTGCGAGATGCATCCTCTCGCACGTGTTTTTACTCGACTAGCCTGCGGGATGCATCCTCTCGCATGTGTTTTTACTCGACTAGCCTGCGGGATGCATCCTCTCGCACGTGTTTTTACTCGACTAGCCTGCGGGACGCATCCTCTCGCACGTGTTTTTACTCGACTAGCCTGCGGGATGCATCCTCTCTCACGTGTTTTTATCCGAATAGCCTGCGGGATGCATCCTCTCGCACATGTTTTTACTCGACTAGCCTGCGGCATGCATGCTCTCACACGTGTTTTTACTCGACTAGCCTGCGGGATGCGTCCTCTCGCACGTGTTTTTACTCGACTAGCCTGCGGGAAGCATCCTCTAGCACGTGTTTTTACTCGACTAGCCTGCGGGATGCATCCTCTCGCATGTGTTTTTACTCGACTAGCCTGCGGGATGCATCCTCTCGCACGTGTTTTTACTCGACTAGCCTGCGGGATGCATCCTCTCGCACGTGTTTTTACTCGACTAGCCTGCGGGACGCATCCTCTCGCACGTGTTTTTACTCGACTAGCCTGCGGGATGCATCCTCTCTCACGTGTTTTTATCCGAATAGCCTGCGGGATGCATCCTCTCGCACATGTTTTTACTCGACTAGCCTGCGGGATGCATCCTCTCACACGTGTTTTTACTCGACTAGCCTGCGGGATGCATCCACTCGCACGTGTTTTTACTCCACTAGCCTGCGGGATGCATCCTCTCGTACGTGTTTTTACTCGACTAGCCTGCGGGAAGCATCCTCTCGCACGTGTTTTTACCCGACTAGCATGCGGGATGCATCCTCTCGCACGTGTTTTTACTCGACTAGCCTGCGGGATACATCCTCTCGCACGTGTTTTTACTCGACTAGCCTGCGGGATGCATCCTCTCGCACGTGTTTTTACTCGACTAGCCTGCGGGATGCATCCTCTCGCACGTGTTTTTACTCGACTAGCCTGCGGGATGCATCCTCTCGCACGTGTTTTTACTCGACTAGCCTGCGAGATGCATCCTCTCGCACGCGTTTCTACTCGACTAGCCTGCGGGGTGCATCCTCTCGCACGTGTTTTTACTCGACTAGCCTGCGGGATGCATCATCTCGCACGTGTTTTTACTCTACTAGCCTGCGGGAAGCATCCTCTAGCACGTGTTTCTACTCGACTAGCCTGCGGGATGCATCCTGTCGCACGTGTTTTTACTCGACTAGCCTGCGGGATGCATCCTCTCGCACGTGTTTTTACTCGACTAGCCTGCGGGATGAATCCTCTCGCACGTGTTTTTAACCGACTAGCCTGCGGGATGCATCCTCTCTCACGTGTTTTTATCCGAATAGCCTGCGGGATGCATCCTCTCGCACGTGTTTTTACTCGACTAGCCTGCGGGATGCATCCTCTCGCACGTGTTTTTAATCGACTAGCCTGCGGGATGCATCATCTCGCACGTGTTTTTACTCGACTAGCCTGCGGGAAGCATCCTCTAGCACGTGTTTCTACTCGACTAGCCTGCGGGATGCATCCTCTCGCACGTGTTTTTACTCGACTAGCCTGCGGGATGAATCCTCTCGCACGTGTTTTTACTCGACTAGCCTGCGGGATGCATCCTCTCGCACGTGTTTTTACTCGACTAGCCTGCGGGATGCATCCTCTCGCACGTGTTTTTACTCGACTAGCCTGCGGGATGCATCATCTCGCACGTGTTTTTACTCGACTAGCCTGCGGGAAGCATCCTCTAGCACGTGTTTCTACTCGACTACCCTGCGGGATGCATCTTCTCGCACGTGTTTTTACTCGACTAGCCTGCGGGATGCATCCTCTCGCACGTGTTTTTACTCGACTAGCCTGCGGGATGCATCCTCTCGCACGTGTTTTTACTCGACTAGCCTGCGCGATGCATCCTCTCGCACGTGTTTTTACTCGACTAGCCTGCGGGATGCATCCTCTCGCACGTGTTTTTGCTCGACTAGCCTGCGGGATGCATCCTCTCACACGTGTTTTTGCTCGACTAGCCATGCGCATCCCACAAAACCTGCGCATGCGCATCCCACAAAACCTCGCACGTGTTTTTACTCGACTAGCCTGCGGGAAGCATCCTCTCGCACGTGTTTTTACTCGACTAGCCTGCGGGATGCATCCTCTCGCACGTGTTTTTACTCGACTAGCCTGCGGGATGCATCCTCTCGCACGTGTTTTTACTCGACTAGCCTGCGGGATGCATCCTCTCGCACGTGTTTTTACTCGACTAGCCTGCGGGATGCATCATCTCGCACGTGTTTTTACTCGACTAGCCTGCGGGAAGCATCCTCTAGCACGTGTTTCTACTCGACTAGCCCGCGGGATGCATCCTCTCGCACGTGTTTTTACTCGACTAGCCTGCGGGATGCATCCTCTCGCACGTGTTTTTGCTCGACTAGCCTGCGGGATGCATCCTCTCGCACGTGTTTTTACTCGACTAGCATGCGGGATGCATCCTCTCGCACGTGTTTTTACTCGACTAGCCTGCGTGATGCATCCTCTAGCACGTGTTTTTACTCGACTAGCCTGCGGGATGCATCCTCTAGCACGTGTTTTTACTCGACTAGCCTGCGGGATGAATCCTCTCGCACGTGTTTTTACTCGACTAGCCTGCGGGATGCATCCTCCCGGACGTGTTTTTACTCGACTAGCCTGCGGGATGCATCCTCTCGCACGTGTTTTTACTCGACTAGCATGCGGGATACATCCTCTCGCACGTGTTTTTACTCGTCTAGCCTGCGGGAAGCATCCTCTAGCACGTGTTTTTACTCGACTAGCCTGCGGGATGCATCCTCTCGCACGTGTTTTTACTCGACTAGCCTGCGGGATGAATCCTCTCGCACGTGTTTTTACTCGACTAGCCTGCGGGATGCATCCTCTCGCACGTGTTTTTACTCGACTAGCCTGCGGGATGCATTCTCTCGCACGTGTTTTTACTCGACTAGCCTGCGGGATGGATCCTCAGGCACGTGTTTTTACTCGACTAGCCTGCGGGATGCATCCTCTCGCACGTGTTTTTACTCGACTAGCATGCGGGATACATCCTCTCGCACGTGTTTTTACTCGACTAGCCTGCGGGATGCATCCTCTCGCACGCGTTTCTACTCGACTAGCCTGCGGGATGCATCCTCTCGCACGTGTTTTTACTCGGCTAGCCTGCGGGATGCATCCTCTCGCACGTGTTTTTACTCGACTAGCCTGCGGGATGCATCATCTCGCACGTGTTTTTACTCGACTAGCCTGCGGGAAGCATCCTCTAGCACGTGTTTCTACTCGACTAGCCTGCGGGATGCATCTTCTCGCACGTGTTTTTACTCGACTAGCCTGCGGGATGCATATTCTCGCACGTGTTTTTACTCGACTAGCCTGCGCGATGCATCCTCTCGCACGTGTTTTTACTCGACTAGCCTGCGGGAAGCATCCTCTCGCACGTGTTTTTACTCGACTAGCCTGCGGGATGCATCCTCTCGCACGTGTTTTTACTCGACTAGCCTGCGGGATGCATCCTCTCGCACGTGTTTTTACTCGACTAGCCTGCGGGATGCATCCTCTCGCACGTGTTTTTACTCGACTAGCCTGCGGGATGCATCATCTCGCACGTGTTTTTACTCGACTAGCCTGCGGGAAGCATCCTCTAGCACGTGTTTCTACTCGACTAGCCTGCGGGATGCATCCTCTCGCACGTGTTTTTACTCGACTAGCCTGCGGGATGCATCCTCCCGCACGTGTTTTTGCTCGACTAGCCTGCGGGATGCATCCTCTCGCACGTGTTTTTACTCGACTAGCATGCGGGATGCATCCTCTCGCACGTGTTTTTACTCGACTAGCCTGCGGGATGCATCCTCTAGCACGTGTTTTTACTCGACTAGCCTGCGGGATGCATCCTCTAGCACGTGTTTTTACTCGACTAGCCTGCGGGATGAATCCTCTCGCACGTGTTTTTACTCGACTAGCCTGCGGGATGCATCCTCCCGCACGTGTTTTTGCTCGACTAGCCTGCGGGATGCATCCTCACGCACGTGTTTTTACTCGACTAGCCTGCGGGATGCATCCTCTCGCACGTGTTTTTAATCGACTAGCCTGCGGGATGCATCCTCTCACACGTGTTTTTACTCGACTAGCCTGCGGGATGCATCCTCTCGCACGTGTTTTTACTCGACTAGCCTGCGGGATGCATCCTCTCGCACGTGTTTTTACTCGTCTAGCTTGCGGGAAGCATCCTCTCGCACGTGTTTTTACCCGACTAGTGTGCGGGATGCATCCTCTCGCACGTGTTTTTACTCGACTAGACTGCGGGATGCATCCTCTCGCACGTGTTTTTACTCGTCTAGCCTGCGGGAAGCATCCTCTAGCACGTGTTTTTACTCGACTAGCCTGCGGGATGAATCCTCTCGCACGTGTTTTTACCCGACTAGCATGCGGGATGCATCCTCTCGCACGTGTTTTTACTCGACTAGCCTGCGGGATGCATCCTCTCGCACGTGTTTTTACTCGACTAGCCTGCGGGATGAATCCTCTCGCACGTGTTTTTACTCGACTAGCCTGCGGGATGCATTCTCTCGCACGTGTTTTTACTCGACTAGCCTGCGGGATGGATCCTCAGGCACGTGTTTTTACTCGACTAGCCTGCGGGATGGATCCTCTAGCACGTGTTTTTACTCGACTAGCCTGCGGGAAGCATCCTCTAGCACGTGTTTTTACTCGCCTAGCCTGCGGGATGCATCCTCTCTCACGTGTTTTTATCCGAATTGCCTGCGGGATGCATCCTCTCGCACGTGTTTTTACTCGACTAGCCTGCGGGAAGCATCCTCTAGCACGTGTTTCTACTCGACTAGCCTGCGGGATGCATCCTCTCGCACGTGTTTGTACTCGACTAGCCTGCGGGATGCATCCTCTCGCACGTGTTTTTACTCGACTAGCCTGCGGGATGCATTCTCTCGCACGTGTTTTTACTCGTCTAGCCTGCGGGAAGCATCCTCTCGCACGTGTTTTTACCCGACTAGCATGCGGGATGCATCCTCTCGCATGTGTTTTTACTCGACTAGCCTGCGGGATGCATCCTCTCGCACGTGTTTTTACTCGACTAGCCTGCGGGATGCATCCTCTCGCACGTGTTTTTACTCGACTAGCCTGCGGGATGCATTCTCTCGCACGTGTTTTTACTCGACTAGCCTGAGGGATGGATCCTCAGGCACGTGTTTTTACTCGACTAGCCTGCGGGATGCATCCTCTCGCACGTGTTTTTACTCGACTAGCATGCGGGATACATCCTCTCGCACGTGTTTTTACTCGACTAGCCTGCGGGATGCATCCTCTCGCACGTGTTTTTACTCGACTAGCCTGCGGGATGGATCCTCTAGCACGTGTTTTTACTCGACTAGCCTGCGGGAAGCATCCTCTAGCACGTGTTTTTACTCGCCTAGCCTGCGGGATGCATCCTCTCTCACGTGTTTTTATCCGAATTGCCTGCGGGATGCATCCTCTCGCACGTGTTTTTACTCGACTAGCCTGCGGGAAGCATCCTCTAGCACGTGTTTCTACTCGACTAGCCTGCGGAATGCATCCTCTCGCACGTGTTTGTACTCGACTAGCCTGCGGGATGCATCCTCTCGCACGTGTTTTTACTCGACTAGCCTGCGGAATGGATCCTCTAGCACGTGTTTTTACTCGACTAGCCTGCGGGATGCATCCTCTAGCACGTGTTTTTACTCGACTAGCCTGCGGGATGAATCCCGTCGCACGTGTTTTTACTCGACTAGCCTGCGGGATGCATCCTCTCGCACGTGTTTTTACTTGACTAGCCTGCGGGATGCATTCTCTCGCACGTGTTTTTACTCGTCTAGCCTGCGGGAAGCATCCTCTCGTACGTGTTTTTACCCGACTAGCATGCGGGATGCATCCTCTCGCATGTGTTTTTACTCGACTAGCCTGCGGGATGCACCCTCTCGCACGTGTTTTTACTCGACTAGCCTGCGGGATGCATCCTCTCGCACAAGTTTTTACCCGACTAGCATGCGGGATGCATCCTCTCGCATGTGTTTTTACTCGACTAGCCTGCGGGATGCATCCTCTCGCACGTGTTTTTACTCGACTAGCCTGCGGGATGCATCCTCTCGCACGTGTTTTCACTTGACTAGCCTGCGGGATGCATTCTCTCGCACGTGTTTTTACTCGTCTAGCCTGCGGGAAGCATCCTCTCGCACGTGTTTTTACCCGACTAGCATGCGGGATGAATCCTCTCGCATGTGTTTTTACTCGACTAGCCTGCGGGATGCATCCTCTCGCACGTGTTTTTACTCGACTAGCCTGCGGGATGCATCCTCTCGCACGTGTTTTTACTCGACTAGCCTGCGGGATGCATTCTCTCGCACGTGTTTTTACTCGACTAGCCTGCGGGATGGATCCTCAGGCACGTGTTTTTATTCGACTAGCCTGCGGGATGCATCCTCTCGCACGTGTTTTTACTCGACTAGCATGCGGGATACATCCTCTCGCACGTGTTTTTACTCGACTAGCCTGCGGGATGCATCCTCTCGCACGCGTTTCTACTCGACTAGCCTGCGGGATGCATCCTCTCGCACGTGTTTTTACTCGACTAGCCTGCGGGATGCATCCTCTCGCACGTGTTTTTACTCGACTAGCCTGCGGGATGCATCATCTCGCACGTGTTTTTACTCGACTAGCCTGCGGGAAGCATCCTCTAGCACGTGTTTCTACTCGACTAGCCTGCGCGATGCATCCTCTCGCACGTGTTTTTACTCGACTAGCCTGCGGGATGCATCCTCTCGCACGTGTATTTGCTCGACTAGCCTGCGGGATGCATCCTCTCACACGTGTTTTTGCTCGACTAGCCATGCGCATCCCACAAAACCTGCGCATGCGCATCCCACAAAACCTCGCACGTGTTTTTACACGACTAGCCTGCGGGAAGCATCCTCTCGCACGTGTTTTTACTCGACTAGCCTGCGGGATGCATCCTCTCGCACGTGTTTTTACTCGACTAACCTGCGGGATGCATCCTCTCGCACGTGTTTTTACTCGACTAGCCTGCGGGATGCATCCTCTCGCACGTGTTTTTACTCGACTAGCCTGCGGGATGCATCCTCTCGCACGTGTTTTTACTCGTCTAGCCTGCGGGATGCATCCTCTCGCACGTGTTTTTACTCGACTAGCCTGCGGGATGAATCCTCTCGCACGTGTTTTTACTCGACTAGCCTGCGGGATGCATCCTCTCGCACGTGTTTTTACTCGACTAGCCTGCGGAATGGATCCTCTAGCACGTGTTTTTACTCGACTAGCCTGCGGGATGCATCCTCTAGCACGTGTTTTTACTCGACTAGCCTGCGGGATGAATCCTCTCGCACGTGTTTTTACTCGACTAGCCTGCGGGATGCATCCTCCCGCACGTGTTTTTGCTCGACTAGCGTGCGGGATGCATCCTCTCACACGTGTTTTTGCTCGACTAGCCATGCGCATCCCACAAAACCTGCGCATGCGCATCCCACAAAACCTCGCACGTGTTTTTACTCGACTAGCCTGCGGGAAGCATCCTCTCGCACGTGTTTTTACTCGACTAGCCTGCGGGATGCATCCTCTCGCACGTGTTTTTACTCGACTAGCCTGCGGGATGCATCCTCTCGCACGTGTTTTTACTTGACTAGCCTGCGGGATGCATTCTCTCGCACGTGTTTTTACTCGTCTAGCCTGCGGGAAGCATCCTCTCGCACGTGTTTTTACCCGACTAGCATGCGGGATGCATCCTCTCGCATGTGTTTTTACTCGACCAGCCTGCGGGATGCATCCTCTCGCACGTGTTTTTACTCGACTAGCCTGCGGGATGCATCCTCTCGCACGTGTTTTTACTCGACTAGCTTGCGGGATGCATTCTCTCGCACGTGTTTTTACTCGACTAGCCTGCGGGATGGATCCTCAGGCACGTGTTTTTACTCGACTAGCCTGCGGGATGCATCCTCTCGCACGTGTTTTTACTCGACTAGCATGCGGGATACATCCTCTCGCACGTGTTTTTACTCGACTAGCCTGCGGGATGCATCCTCTCGCACGTGTTTTTACTCGACTAGCCTGCGGGATGGATCCTCTAGCACGTGTTTTTACTCGACTAGCCTGCGGGAAGCATCCTCTAGCACGTGTTTTTACTCGCCTAGCCTGCGGGATGCATCCTCTCTCACGTGTTTTTATCCGAATTGCCTGCGGGATGCATCCTCTAGCACGTGTTTTTACTCGACTAGCCTGCGGGATGCATACTCTAGCACGTGTTTTTACTCGACTAGCCTGCGGGATGCATCCTCTCGCACGTGTTTTTACTCGACTAGCCTGCGGGATGCATCCTCTCGCACGTGTTTTTACTTGACTAGCCTGCGGGATGCATTCTCTCGCACGTGTTTTTACTCGTCTAGCCTGCGGGAAGCATCCTCTCGCACGTGTTTTTACCCGACTAGCATGCGGGATGCATCCTCTCGCATGTGTTTTTACTCGACTAGCCTGCGGGATGCATCCTCTCGCACGTGTTTTTACTCGACTAGCCTGCGGGATGCATCCTCTCGCACGTGTTTTTACTTGACTAGCCTGCGGGATGCATTCTCTCGCACGTGTTTTTACTCGTCTAGCCTGCGGGAAGCATCCTCTCGCACGTGTTTTTACCCGACTAGCATGCGGGATGCATCCTCTCGCATGTGTTTTTACTCGACTAGCCTGCGGGATGCATCCTCTCGCACGTGTTTTTACTCGACTAGCCTGCGGGATGCAACCTCTCGCACGTGTTTTTACTTGACTAGCCTGCGGGATGCATTCTCTCGCACGTGTTTTTACTCGTCTAGCCTGCGGGAAGCATCCTCTCGCACGTGTTTTTACCCGACTAGCACGCGGGATGCATCCTCTCGCATGTGTTTTTACTCGACTAGCCTGCGGGATGCATCCTCTCGCACGTGTTTTTACTCGACTAGCCTGCGGGATGCATCCTCTCGCACGTGTTTTTACTCCACTAGCCTGCGGGATGCATTCTCTCGCACGTGTTTTTACTCGACTAGCCTGCGGGATGAATCCTCTCGCACGTGTTTTTACTCGACTAGCCTGCGGGATGCATCCTCCCGCACGTGTTTTTGCTCGACTAGCGTGCGGGATGCATCCTCTCGCACGTGTTTTTGCTCGACTAGCCTGCGGGATGCATCATCTCGCACGTGTTTTTACTCGACTAGCCTGATGGATGTATCCTCTCACACGTGTTTTTGCTCGACTAGCCATGCGCATCCCACAAAACCTGCGCATGCGCATCCCACAAAACCTCGCACGTGTTTTTACTCGACTAGCCTGCGGGATGCATCCTCTCGCACGTGTTTTTACTCGACTAGCCTGCGGGATGGATCCTCTAGCACGTGTTTTTACTCGACTAGCCTGCGGGAAGCATCCTCTAGCACGTGTTTTTACTCGCCTAGCCTGCGGGATGCATCCTCTCTCACGTGTTTTTATCCGAATTGCCTGCGGGATGCATCCTCTCGCACGTGTTTTTACTCGACTAGCCTGCGGGAAGCATCCTCTAGCACGTGTTTCTACTCGACTAGCCTGCGGGATGCATCCTCTCGCACGTGTTTGTACTCGACTAGCCTGCGGGATGCATTCTCTCGCACGTGTTTTTACTCGACTAGCCTGCGGGATGCATCCTCTCGCACGTGTTTTTACTCGACTAGCCTGCGGAATGGATCCTCTAGCACGTGTTTTTACTCGACTAGCCTGCGGGATGCATCCTCTAGCACGTGTTTTTACTCGACTAGCCTGCGGGATGCATCCTCTCGCACGTGTTTTTACTCGACTAGCCTGCGGGATGCATCCTCTCGCACGTGTTTTTACTTGACTAGCCTGCGGGATGCATTCTCTCGCACGTGTTTTTACTCGTCTAGCCTGCGGGAAGCATCCTCTCGCACGTGTTTTTACCCGACTAGCATGCGGGATGCATCCTCTCGCATGTGTTTTTACTCGACTAGCCTGCGGGATGCATCCTCTCGCACGTGTTTTTACTCGACTAGCCTGCGGGATGCATCCTCTCGCACGTATTTTTACTTGACTAGCCTGCGGGATGCATTCTCTCGCACGTGTTTTTACTCGTCTAGCCTGCGGGAAGCATCCTCTCGCACGTGTTTTTACCCGACTAGCATGCGGGATGCATCCTCTCGCATGTGCTTTTACTCGACTAGCCTGCGGGATGCATCCTCTCGCACGTGTTTTTACTCGACTAGCCTGCGGGATGCAACCTCTCGCACGTGTTTTTACTTGACTAGCCTGCGGGATGCATTCTCTCGCACGTGTTTTTACTCGTCTAGCCTGCGGGAAGCATCCTCTCGCACGTGTTTTTACCCGACTAGCATGCGGGATGCATCCTCTCGCATGTGTTTTTACTCGACTAGCCTGCGGGATGCATCCTCTCGCACGTGTTTTTACTCGACTAGCCTGCGGGATGCATCCTCTCGCACGTGTTTTTACTCGACTAGCCTGCGGGATGCATTCTCTCGCACGTGTTTTTACTCGACTAGCCTGCGGGATGAATCCTCTCGCACGTGTTTTTACTCGACTAGCCTGCGGGATGCATCCTCCCGCACGTGTTTTTGCTCGACTAGCGTGCGGGATGCATCCTCTCGCACGTGTTTTTGCTCGACTAGCCTGCGGGATGCATCATCTCGCACGTGTTTTTACTCGACTAGCCTGATGGATGTATCCTCTCACACGTGTTTTTGCTCGACTAGCCATGCGCATCCCACAAAACCTGCGCATGCGCATCCCACAAAACCTCGCACGTGTTTTTACTCGACTAGCCTGCGGGAAGCATCCTCTCGCACGTGTTTTTACTCGACTAGCCTGCGGGATGCATCCTCTCGCACGTGTTTTTACTCGACTAGCCTGCGGGATGCATACTCTCGCACGTGTTTTCCCCGACTAGCATGCGGGATGCATCCTCTCGCATGTGTTTTTATTCGACTAGCCTGCGGGATGCATCCTCTCGCACGTGTTTTTACTCAACTAGCCTGCGGGATGCATCCTCTCGCACGTATTTTTACTCGACTAGCCTGCGGGATGCATTCTCTCGCACGTGTTTTTACTCGACTAGCCTGCGGGATGGATCCTCAGGCACGTGTTTTTACTCGACTAGCCTGCGGGATGCATCCTCTCGCACGTGTTTTTGCTCGACTAGCCTGCGGGATGCATCATCTCGCACGTGTTTTTACTCGACTAGCCTGATGGATGTATCCTCTCACACGTGTTTTTGCTCGACTAGCCATGCGCATCCCACAAAACCTGCGCATGCGCATCCCACAAAACCTCGCACGTGTTTTTACTCGACTAGCCTGCGGGAAGCATCCTCTCGCACGTGTTTTTACTCGACTAGCCTGCGGGATGCATCCTCTCGCACGTGTTTTTACTCGACTAGCCTGCGGGATGCATCCTCTCGCACGTGTTTTAATTGACTAGCCTGCGGGATGCATTCTCTCGCACGTGTTTTTACTCGTCTAGCCTGCGGGAAGCATCCTCTCGCACGTGTTTTTACCCGACTAGCATGCGGGATGCATCTTCTCGCATGTGTTTTTACTCGACTAGCCTGCGGGATGCATCCTCTCGCACGTGTTTTTACTCGACTAGCCTGCGGGATGCATCCTCTCGCACGTGTTTTTACTCGACTAGCCTGCGGGATGCATTCTCTCGCACGTGTTTTTACTCGACTAGCCTGCGGGATGGATCCTCAGGCACGTGTTTTTACTCGACTAGCCTGCGGGATGCATCCTCTCGCACGTGTTTTTACTCGACTAGCATGCGGGATACATCCTCTCGCACGTGTTTTTACTCGACTAGCCTGCGGGATGCATCCTCTCGCACGTGTTTTTACTCGACTAGCCTGCGGGATGGATCCTCTAGCACGTGTTTTTACTCGACTAGCCTGCGGGAAGCATCCTCTAGCACGTGTTTTTACTCGCCTAGCCTGCGGGATGCATCCTCTCTCACGTGTTTTTATCCGAATTGCCTGCGGGATGCATCCTCTCGCACGTGTTTTTACTCGACTAGCCTGCGGGAAGCATCCTCTAGCACGTATTCTACTCGACTAGCCTGCGGGATGCATCCTCTCGCACGTGTTTGTACTCGACTAGCCTGCGGGATGCATCCTCTCGCACGTGTTTTTACTCGACTAGCCTGCGGGATGCATCCTCTCGTACGTGTTTTTACTCGACTAGCCAGCGGGATGCATCCTCTCGCACGTGTTTTTACTCGACTAGCCTGCGGGATGCATCCTCTAGCACGTGTTTTTACTCGACTAGCCTGCGGGATGCATCCTCTAGCACGTGTTTTTACTCGACTAGCCTGCGGGATGAATCCTCTCGCACGTGTTTTTAACCGACTAGCCTGCGGGATGCATCCTCTCTCACGTGTTTTTATCCGAATAGCCTGCGGGATGCATCCTCTCGCACGTGTTTTTACTCGTCTAGCCTGCGGGATGCATCCTCTCGCACGTGTTTTTAATCGACTAGCCTGCGTGATTTATCCTCTCGCACGTGTTTTTACTCGACTAGCCTGCGGGATGCATCCTCTCGCATGTGTTTTTACTCGACAAGCCTGCGGGATGCATCCTCTCGCACGTGTTTTTACTCGACTAGCCTGCGGGATGCATCCTCTCGCACGTGTTTTTACTCGACTAGCCTGCGGGATGCATCCTCTCGCACGCGTTTCTACTCGACTAGCCTGCGGGATGCATCCTCACGCACGTGTTTTTACTCGACTAGCCTGCGGGATGCATCCTCTCGCACGTGTTTTTACTCGACTAGCCTGCGGGATGCATCATCTCGCACGTGTTTTTACTCGACTAGCCTGCGGGAAGCATCCTCTAGCACGTGTTTCTACTCGACTAGCCTGCGGGATGCATCTTCTCGCACGTGTTTTTACTCGACTAGCCTGCAGGATGCATCCTCTCGCACGTGTTTTTACTCGACTAGCCTGCGGGATGCATCCTCTCACACGTGTTTTTGCTCGACTAGCCATGCGCATCCCACAAAACCTGCGCATGCGCATCCCACAAAACCTCGCACGTGTTTTTACTCGACTAGCCTGCGGGAAGCATCCTCTCGCACGTGTTTTTACTCGACTAGCCTGCGGGATGCATCCTCTCGCACGTGTTTTTACTCGACTAGCCTGCGGGATGCATCCTCTCGCACGTGTTTTTACTCGACTAGCATGCGGGATACATCCTCTCGCACGTGTTTTTACTCGACTAGCCTGCGGGAAGCATCCTCTAGCACGTGTTTTTACTCGCCTAGCCTGCGGGATGCATCCTCTCTCACGTGTTTTTATCCGAATTGCCTGCGGGATGCATCCTCTCGCACGTGTTTTTACTCGACTAGCCTGCGGGAAGCATCCTCTAGCACGTGTTTCTACTCGACTAGCCTGCGGGATGCATCCTCTCGTACGTGTTTGTACTCGACTAGCCTGCGGGATGCATCCTCTCGCACGTGTTTTTACTCGACTAGCCTGCGGGATGCATACTCTCGCACGTGTTTTTACTCGACTAGCCTGCGGGATGCATTCTCTCGCACGTGTTTTTACTCGACTAGCCTGCGGGATGGATCCTCAGGCACGTGTTTTTACTCGACTAGCCTGCGGGATGCATCCTCTCGCACGTGTTTTTACTCGATTAGCATGCGGGATACATCCTCTCGCACGTGTTTTTACTCGACTAGCCTGCGGGATGCATCCTCTCGCACGTGTTTTTACTCGACTAGCCTGCGGGATGGATCCTCTAGCACGTGTTTTTACTCGACTAGCCTGCGGGAAGCATCCTCTAGCACGTGTTTTTACTCGCCTAGCCTGCGGGATGCATCCTCTCTCACGTGTTTTTATCCGAATTGCCTGCGGGATGCATCCTCTCGCACGTGTTTTTACTCGACTAGCCTGCGGGAAGCATCCTCTAGCACGTGTTTCTACTCGACTAGCCTGCGGGATGCATCCTCTCGCACGTGTTTGTACTCGACTAGCCTGCGGGATGCATCCTCTCGCACGTGTTTTTACTCGACTAGCCTGCGGGATGCATCCTCTCGTACGTGTTTTTACTCGACTAGCCAGCGGGATGCATCCTCTCGCACGTGTTTTTACTCGACTAGCCTGCGGGATGCATCCTCTAGCACGTGTTTTTACTCGACTAGCCTGCGGGATGCATCCTCTAGCACGTGTTTTTACTCGACTAGCCTGCGGGATGAATCCTCTCGCACGTGTTTTTAACCGACTAGCCTGCGGGATGCATCCTCTCTCACGTGTTTTTATCCGAATAGCCTGCGGGATGCATCCTCTCGCACGTGTTTTTACTCGTCTAGCCTGCGGGATGCATCCTCTCGCACGTGTTTTTAATCGACTAGCCTGCGAGATTTATCCTCTCGCACGTGTTTTTACTCGACTAGCCTGCGGGATGCATCCTCTCGCATGTGTTTTTACTCGACAAGCCTGCGGGATGCATCCTCTCGCACGTGTTTTTACTCGACTAGCCTGCGGGATGCATCCTCTCGCACGTGTTTTTACTCGACTAGCCTGCGGGATGCATCCTCTCGCACGCGTTTCTACTCGACTAGCCTGCGGGATGCATCCTCACGCACGTGTTTTTACTCGACTAGCCTGCGGGATGCATCCTCTCGCACGTGTTTTTACTCGACTAGCCTGCGGGATGCATCATCTCGCACGTGTTTTTACTCGACTAGCCTGCGGGAAGCATCCTCTAGCACGTGTTTCTACTCGACTAGCCTGCGGGATGCATCTTCTCGCACGTGTTTTTACTCGACTAGCCTGCAGGATGCATCCTCTCGCACGTGTTTTTACTCGACTAGCCTGCGGGATGCATCCTCTCACACGTGTTTTTGCTCGACTAGCCATGCGCATCCCACAAAACCTGCGCATGCGCATCCCACAAAACCTCGCACGTGTTTTTACTCGACTAGCCTGCGGGAAGCATCCTCTCGCACGTGTTTTTACTCGACTAGCCTGCGGGATGCATCCTCTCGCACGTGTTTTTACTCGACTAGCCTGCGGGATGCATCCTCTCGCACGTGTTTTTACTTGACTAGCCTGCGGGATGCATTCTCTCGCACGTGTTTTTACTCGTCTAGCCTGCGGGAAGCATCCTCTCGCACGTGTTTTTACCCGACTAGCATGCGGGATGCATCCTCTCGCATGTGTTTTTACTCGACCAGCCTGCGGGATGCATCCTCTCGCACGTGTTTTTACTCGACTATCCTGCGGGATGCATCCTCTCGCACGTGTTTTTACTCGACTAGCCTGCGGGATGCATTCTCTCGCACGTGTTTTTACTCGACTAGCCTGCGGGATGGATCCTCAGGCACGTGTTTTTACTCGACTAGCCTGCGGGATGCATCCTCTCGCACGTGTTTTTACTCGACTAGCATGCGGGATACATCCTCTCGCACGTGTTTTTACTCGACTAGCCTGCGGGATGCATCCTCTCGCACGTGTTTTTACTCGACTAGCCTGCGGGATGGATCCTCTAGCACGTGTTTTTACTCGACTAGCCTGCGGGAAGCATCCTCTAGCACGTGTTTTTACTCGCCTAGCCTGCGGGATGCATCCTCTCTCACGTGTTTTTATCCGAATTGCCTGCGGGATGCATCCTCTCGCACGTGTTTTTACTCGACTAGCCTGCGGGAAGCATCCTCTAGCACGTGTTTCTACTCGACTAGCCTGCGGGATGCATCCTCTCGCACGTGTTTGTACTCGACTAGCCTGCGGGATGCATCCTCTCGCACGTGTTTTTACTCGACTAGCCTGCGGGATGCATCCTCTCGCACGTGTTTTTACTCGACTAGCCTGCGGAATGGATCCTCTAGCACGTGTTTTTACTCGACTAGCCTGCGGGATGCATCCTCTAGCACGTGTTTTTACTCGACTAGCCTGCGGGATGCATCCTCTCGCACGTGTTTTTACTCGACTAGCCTGCGGGATGCATCCTCTCGCACGTGTTTTTACTTGACTAGCCTGCGGGATGCATTCTCTCGCACGTGTTTTTACTCGTCTAGCCTGCGGGAAGCATCCTCTCGCACGTGTTTTTACCCGACTAGCATGCGGGATGCATCCTCTCGCATGTGTTTTTACTCGACTAGCCTGCGGGATGCATCCTCTCGCACGTGTTTTTACTCGACTAGCCTGCGGGATGCATCCTCTCGCACGTGTTTTTACTTGACTAGCCTGCGGGATGCATTCTCATGCACGTGTTTTTACTCGTCTAGCCTGCGGGAAGCATCCTCTCGCACGTGTTTTTACCCGACTAGCATGCGGGATGCATCCTCTCGCATGTGTTTTTACTCGACTAGCCTGCGGGATGCATCCTCTCGCACGTGTTTTTACTCGACTAGCCTGCGGGATGCAACCTCTCGCACGTGTTTTTACTTGACTAGCCTGCGGGATGCATTCTCTCGCACGTGTTTTTACTCGTCTAGCCTGCGGGAAGCATCCTCTCGCACGTGTTTTTACCCGACTAGCACGCGGGATGCATCCTCTCGCATGTGTTTTTACTCGACTAGCCTGCGGGATGCATCCTCTCGCACGTGTTTTTACTCGACTAGCCTGCGGGATGCATCCTCTCGCACGTGTTTTTACTCGACTAGCCTGCGGGATGCATTCTCTCGCACGTGTTTTTACTCGACTAGCCTGCGGGATGAATCCTCTCGCACGTGTTTTGACTCGACTAGCCTGCGGGATGCATCCTCCCGCACGTGTTTTTGCTAGACTAGCGTGCGGGATGCATCCTCTCGCACGTGTTTTTGCTCGACTAGCCTGCGGGATGCATCATCTCGCACGTGTTTTTACTCGACTAGCCTGATGGATGTATCCTCTCACACGTGTTTTTGCTCGACTAGCCATGCGCATCCCACAAAACCTGCGCATGCGCATCCCACAAAACCTCGCACGTGTTTTTACTCGACTAGCCTGCGGGATGCATCCTCTCGCACGTGTTTTTACTCGACTAGCCTGCGGGATGGATCCTCTAGCACGTGTTTTTACTCGACTAGCCTGCGGGAAGCATCCTCTAGCACGTGTTTTTACTCGCCTAGCCTGCGGGATGCATCCTCTCTCACGTGTTTTTATCCGAATTGCCTGCGGGATGCATCCTCTCGCACGTGTTTTTACTCGACTAGCCTGCGGGAAGCATCCTCTAGCACGTGTTTCTACTCGACTAGCCTGCGGGATGCATCATCTCGCACGTGTTTGTACTCGACTAGCCTGCGGGATGCATTCTCTCGCACGTGTTTTTACTCGACTAGCCTGCGGGATGCATCCTCTCGCACGTGTTTTTACTCGACTAGCCTGCGGAATGGATCCTCTAGCACGTGTTTTTACTCGACTAGCCTGCGGGATGCATCCTCTAGCACGTGTTTTTACTCGACTAGCCTGCGGGATGCATCCTCTCGCACGTGTTTTTACTCGACTAGCCTGCGGGATGCATCCTCTCGCACGTGTTTTTACTTGACTAGCCTGCGGGATGCATTCTCTCGCACGTGTTTTTACTCGTCTAGCCTGCGGGAAGCATCCTCTCGCACGTGTTTTTACCCGACTAGCATGCGGGATGCATCCTCTCGCATGTGTTTTTACTCGACTAGCCTGCGGGATGCATCCTCTCGCACGTGTTTTTACTCGACTAGCCTGCGGGATGCATCCTCTCGCACGTATTTTTACTTGACTAGCCTGCGGGATGCATTCTCTCGCACGTGTTTTTACTCGTCTAGCCTGCGGGAAGCATCCTCTCGCACGTGTTTTTACCCGACTAGCATGCGGGATGCATCCTCTCGCATGTGTTTTTACTCGTCTAGCCTGCGGGAAGCATCCTCTCGCACGTGTTTTTACCCGACTAGCATGCGGGATGCATCCTCTCGCATGTGTTTTTACTCGACTAGCCTGCGGGATGCATCCTCTCGCACGTGTTTTTACTCGACTAGCCTGCGGGATGCATCCTCTCGCACGTGTTTTTACTCGACTAGCCTGCGGGATGCATTCTCTCGCACGTGTTTTTACTCGACTAGCCTGCGGGATGAATCCTCTCGCACGTGTTTTTACTCGACTAGCCTGCGGGATGCATCCTCCCGCACGTGTTTTTGCTCGACTAGCGTGCGGGATGCATCCTCTCGCACGTGTTTTTGCTCGACTAGCCTGCGGGATGCATCATCTCGCACGTGTTTTTACTCGACTAGCCTGATGGATGTATCCTCTCACACGTGTTTTTGCTCGACTAGCCATGCGCATCCCACAAAACCTGCGCATGCGCATCCCACAAAACCTCGCACGTGTTTTTACTCGACTAGCCTGCGGGAAGCATCCTCTCGCACGTGTTTTTACTCGACTAGCCTGCGGGATGCATCCTCTCGCACGTGTTTTTACTCGACTAGCCTGCGGGATGCATCCTCTCGCACGTGTTTTCCCCGACTAGCATGCGGGATGCATCCTCTCGCATGTGTTTTTATTCGACTAGCCTGCGGGATGCATCCTCTCGCACGTGTTTTTACTCGACTAGCCTGCGGGATGCATTCTCTCGCACGTGTTTTTACTCGACTAGCCTGCGGGATGGATCCTCAGGCACGTGTTTTTACTCGACTAGCCTGCGGGATGCATCCTCTCGCACGTGTTTTTACTCGACTAGCATGCGGGATACATCCTCTCGCACGTGTTTTTACTCGACTAGCCTGCGGGATGCATCCTCTCGCACGTGTTTTTACTCGACTAGCCTGCGGGATGGATCCTCTAGCACGTGTTTTTACTCGACTAGCCTGCGGGAAGCATCCTCTAGCACGTGTTTTTACTCGCCTAGCCTGCGGGATGCATCCTCTCTCACGTGTTTTTATCCGAATTGCCTGCGGGATGCATCCTCTCGCACGTGTTTTTACTCGACTAGCCTGCGGGAAGCATCCTCTAGCACGTGTTTCTACTCGACTAGCCTGCGGGATGCATCCTCTCGCACGTGTTTGTACTCGACTAGCCTGCGGGATGCATCCTCTCGCACGTGTTTTTACTCGACTAGCCTGCGGGATGCATACTCTCGCACGTGTTTTTACTCGACTAGCCTGCGGAATGGATCCTCTAGCACGTGTTTTTACTCGACTAGCCTGCGGGATGCATCCTCTAGCACGTGTTTTTACTCGACTAGCCTGCGGGATGAATCCTCTCGCACGTGTTTTTACTCGACTAGCCTGCGGGATGCATCCTCCCGCACGTGTTTTTGCTCGACTAGCGTGCGGGATGCATCCTCTCGCACGTGTTTTTGCTCGACTAGCCTGCGGGATGCATCATCTCGCACGTGTTTTTACTCGACTAGCCTGATGGATGTATCCTCTCACACGTGTTTTTGCTCGACTAGCCATGCGCATCCCACAAAACCTGCGCATGCGCATCCCACAAAACCTCGCACGTGTTTTTACTCGACTAGCCTGCGGGAAGCATCCTCTCGCACGTGTTTTTACTCGACTAGCCTGCGGGATGCATCCTCTCGCACGTGTTTTTACTCGACTAGCCTGCGGGATGCATCCTCTCGCACGTGTTTTAATTGACTAGCCTGCGGGATGCATTCTCTCGCACGTGTTTTTACTCGTCTAGCCTGCGGGAAGCATCCTCTCGCACGTGTTTTTACCCGACTAGCATGCGGGATGCATCTTCTCGCATGTGTTTTTACTCGACTAGCCTGCGGGATGCATCCTCTCGCACGTGTTTTTACTCGACTAGCCTGCGGGATGCATCCTCTCGCACGTGTTTTTACTCGACTAGCCTGCGGGATGCATTCTCTCGCACGTGTTTTTACTCGACTAGCCTGCGGGATGGATCCTCAGGCACGTGTTTTTACTCGACTAGCCTGCGGGATGCATCCTCTCGCACGTGTTTTTACTCGACTAGCATGCGGGATACATCCTCTCGCACGTGTTTTTACTCGACTAGCCTGCGGGATGCATCCTCTCGCACGTGTTTTTACTCGACTAGCCTGCGGGATGGATCCTCTAGCACGTGTTTTTACTCGACTAGCCTGCGGGAAGCATCCTCTAGCACGTGTTTTTACTCGCCTAGCCTGCGGGATGCATCCTCTCTCACGTGTTTTTATCCGAATTGCCTGCGGGATGCATCCTCTCGCACGTGTTTTTACTCGACTAGCCTGCGGGAAGCATCCTCTAGCACGTGTTTCTACTCGACTAGCCTGCGGGATGCATCCTCTCGCACGTGTTTGTACTCGTCTAGCCTGCGGGATGCATCCTCTCGCACGTGTTTTTACTCGACTAGCCTGCGGGATGCATCCTCTCGTACGTGTTTTTACTCGACTAGCCAGCGGGATGCATCCTCTCGCACGTGTTTTTACTCGACTAGCCTGCGGGATGCATCCTCTAGCACGTGTTTTTACTCGACTAGCCTGCGGGATGCATCCTCTCGCACGTGTTTTTACTCGACTAACCTGCGGGATGCATTCTCTCGCACGTGTTTTTACTCGACTAGCCTGCGGGATGAATCCTCTCGCACGTGTTTTTACTCGACTAGCCTGCGGGATGCATCCTCCCGCACGTGTTTTTGCTCGACTAGCGTGCGGGATGCATCCTCTCGCACGTGTTTTTACTCGTCTAGCCTGCGGGATGCATCCTCTCGCACGTGTTTTTAATCGACTAGCCTGCGAGATTTATCCTCTCGCACGTGTTTTTACTCGACTAGCATGCGGGATGCATCCTCTCGCATGTGTTTTTACTCGACAAGCCTGCGGGATGCATCCTCTCGCACGTGTTTTTACTCGACTAGCCTGCGGGATGCATCCTCTCGCACGTGTTTTTACTCGACTAGCCTGCGGGATGCATCCTCTCGCACGCGTTTCTACTCGACTAGCCTGCGGGATGCATCCTCTCGCACGTGTTTTTACTCGACTAGCCTGCGGGATGCATCCTCTCGCACGTGTTTTTACTCGACTAGCCTGCGGGATGCATCATCTCGCACGTGTTTTTACTCGACTAGCCTGCGGGAAGCATCCTCTAGCACGTGTTTCTACTCGACTAGCCTGCGGGATGCATCTTCTCGCACGTGTTTTTACTCGACTAGCCTGCAGGATGCATCCTCTCGCACGTGTTTTTACTCGACTAGCCTGCGGGATGCATCCTCTCACACGTGTTTTTGCTCGACTAGCCATGCGCATCCCACAAAACCTGCGCATGCGCATCCCACAAAACCTCGCACGTGTTTTTACTCGACTAGCCTGCGGGAAGCATCCCCTCGCACGTGTTTTTACTCGACTAGCCTGCGGGATGCATCCTCTCGCACGTGTTTTTACTCGACTAGCCTGCGGGATGCATCCTCTCGCACGTGTTTTTACTCGACTAGCCTGCGGGATGCATCCTCTCGCACGTGTTTTTACTCGACTAGCCTGCGGGATGCATCATCTCGCACGTGTTTTTACTCGACTAGCCTGCGGGAAGCATCCTCTAGCACGTGTTTCTACTCGACTAGCCTGCGGGATGCATCCTCTCGCACGTGTTTTTACTCGACTAGCCTGCGGGATGCATCCTCTCGCACGTGTTTTTGCTCGACTAGCCTGCGGGATGCATCCTCTCGCACGTGTTTTTACTCGACTAGCATGCGGGATGCATCCTCTCGCACGTGTTTTTACTCGACTAGCCTGCGGGATGCATCCTCTAGCACGTGTCTTTACTCGACTAGCCTGCGGGATGCATCCTCTAGCACGTGTTTTTACTCGACTAGCCTGCGGGATGAATCCTCTCGCACGTGTTTTTACTCGACTAGCCTGCGGGATGCATCCTCCCGCACGTGTTTTTGCTCGACTAGCCTGCGGGATGCATCCTCTCGCACGTGTTTTTACTCGACTAGCCTGCGGGATGCATTCTCTCGCACGTGTTTTTACTCGACTAGCCTGCGGGATGGATCCTCAGGCACGTGTTTTTACTCGACTAGCCTGCGGGATGCATCCTCTCGCACGTGTTTTTACTCGACTAGCATGCGGGATACATCCTCTCGCACGTGTTTTTACTCGACTAGCCTGCGGGATGCATCCTCTCGCACGTGTTTTTACTCGACTAGCCTGCGGGATGGATCCTCTAGCACGTGTTTTTACTCGACTAGCCTGCGGGAAGCATCCTCTAGCACGTGTTTTTACTCGCCTAGCCTGCGGGATGCATCCTCTCTCACGTGTTTTTATCCGAATTGCCTGCGGGATGCATCCTCTCGCACGTGTTTTTGCTCGACTAGCCTGCGGGATGCATCATCTCGCACGTGTTTTTACTCGACTAGCCTGATGGATGTATCCTCTCACACGTGTTTTTGCTCGACTAGCCATGCGCATCCACAAAACCTGCGCATGCGCATCCCACAAAACCTCGCACGTGTTTTTACTCGACTAGCCTGCGGGAAGCATCCTCTCGCACGTGTTTGTACTCGACTAGCCTGCGGGATGCATCCTCTCGCACGTGTTTTTACTCGACTAGCCTGCGGGATGCATCCTCTCGCACGTGTTTTTACTTGACTAGCCTGCGGGATGCATTCTCTCGCACGTGTTTTTACTCGTCTAGCCTGCGGGAAGCATCCTCTCGCACGTGTTTTTACCCGACTAGCATGCGGGATGCATCTTCTCGCATGTGTTTTTACTCGACTAGCCTGCGGGATGCATCCTCTCGCATGTGTTTTTACTCGACTAGCCTGCGGGATGCATCCTCTCGCACATGTTTTTACTCGACTAGCCTGCGGGATGCATTCTCTCGCACGTGTTTTTACTCGACTAGCCTGCGGGATGGATCCTCAGGCACGTGTTTTTACTCGACTAGCCTGCGGGATGCATCCTCTCGCACGTGTTTTTACTCGACTAGCATGCGGGATACATCCTCTCGCACGTGTTTTTACTCGACTAGCCTGCGGGATGCATCCTCTCGCACGTGTTTTTACTCGACTAGCCTGCGGGATGGATCCTCTAGCACGTGTTTTTACTCGACTAGCCTGCGGGAAGCATCCTCTAGCACGTGTTTTTACTCGCCTAGCCTGCGGGATGCATCCTCTCTCACGTGTTTTTATCCGAATTGCCTGCGGGATGCATCCTCTCGCACGTGTTTTTACTCGACTAGCCTGCGGGAAGCATCCTCTAGCACGTGTTTCTACTCGACTAGCCTGCGGGATGCATCCTCTCGCACGTGTTTGTACTCGACTAGCCTGCGGGATGCATCCTCTCGCACGTGTTTTTACTCGACTAGCCTGCGGGATGCATCCTCTCGTACGTGTTTTTACTCGACTAGCCAGCGGGATGCATCCTCTCGCACGTGTTTTTACTCGACTAGCCTGCGGGATGCATCCTCTAGCACGTGTTTTTACTCGACTAGCCTGCGGGATGCATCCTCTAGCACGTGTTTTTACTCGACTAGCCTGCGGGATGAATCCTCTCGCACGTGTTTTTAACCGACTAGCCTGCGGGATGCATCCTCTCTCACGTGTTTTTATCCGAATAGCCTGCGGGATGCATCCTCTCGCACGTGTTTTTACTCGTCTAGCCTGCGGGATGCATCCTCTCGCACGTGTTTTTAATCGACTAGCCTGCGAGATTTATCCTCTCGCACGTGTTTTTACTCGACTAGCCTGCGGGATGCATCCTCTCGCATGTGTTTTTACTCGACAAGCCTGCGGGATGCATCCTCTCGCACGTGTTTTTACTCGACTAGCCTGCGGGATGCATCCTCTCGCACGTGTTTTTACTCGACTAGCCTGCGGGATGCATCCTCTCGCACGCGTTTCTACTCTTTCGACTAGCCTGCGGGATGCATCCTCTCGCACGTGTTTTTACTCGACTAGCCTGCGGGAAGCATCCTCTAGCACGTGTTTCTACTCGACTAGCCTGCGGGATGCATCTTCTCGCACGTGTTTTTACTCGACTAGCCTGCGGGATGGATCCTCTCGCACGTGTTTTTACTCGACTAGCCTGCGGGATGCATCCTCTCGCACGTGTTTTCCCCGACTAGCATGCGGGATGCATCCTCTCGCATGTGTTTTTATTCGACTAGCCTGCGGGAAGCATCCTCTAGCACGTGTTTTTACTCGCCTAGCCTGCGGGATGCATCCTCTCTCACGTGTTTTTATCCGAATTGCCTGCGGGATGCATCCTCTCGCACGTGTTTTTACTCGACTAGCCTGCGGGAAGCATCCTCTAGCACGTGTTTCTACTCGACTAGCCTGCGGGATGCATCCTCTCGCACGTGTTTTTACTCGACTAGCATGCGGGATACATCCTCTCGCACGTGTTTTTACTCGACTAGCCTGCGGGATGCATCCTCTCGCACGTGTTTTTACTCGACTAGCCTGCGGGATGGATCCTCTAGCACGTGTTTTTACTCGACTAGCCTGCGGGAAGCATCCTCCCGCACGTGTTTTTGCTCGACTAGCCTGCGGGATGCATCCTCTCGCACGTGTTTTTACTCGACTAGCCTGCGGGATGCATTCTCTCGCACGTGTTTTTACTCGACTAGCCTGCGGGATGGATCCTCAGGCACGTGTTTTTACTCGACTAGCCTGCGGGATGCATCCTCTCGCACGTGTTTTTACTCGACTAGCATGCGGGATACATCCTCTCGCACGTGTTTTTACTCGACTAGCCTGCGGGATGCATCCTCTCGCACGTGTTTTTACTCGACTAGCCTGCGGGATGGATCCTCTAGCACGTGTTTTTACTCGACTAGCCTGCGGGAAGCATCCTCTAGCACGTGTTTTTACTCGCCTAGCCTGCGGGATGCATCCTCTCTCACGTGTTTTTATCCGAATTGCCTGCGGGATGCATCCTCTCGCACGTGTTTTTACTCGACTAGCCTGCGGGAAGCATCCTCTAGCACGTGTTTCTACTCGACTAGCCTGCGGGATGCATCCTCTCGCACGTGTTTGTACTCGACTAGCCTGCGGGATGCATCCTCTCGCACGTGTTTTTACTCGACTAGCCTGCGGGATGCATACTCTCGCACGTGTTTTTACTCGACTAGCCTGCGGAATGGATCCTCTAGCACGTGTTTTTACTCGACTAGCCTGCGGGATGCATCCTCTAGCACGTGTTTTTACTCGACTAGCCTGCGGGATGAATCCTCTCGCACGTGTTTTTACTCGACTAGCCTGCGGGATGCATCCTCCCGCACGTGTTTTTGCTCGACTAGCGTGCGGGATGCATCCTCTCGCACGTGTTTTTGCTCGACTAGCCTGCGGGATGCATCATCTCGCACGTGTTTTTACTCGACTAGCCTGATGGATGTATCCTCTCACACGTGTTTTTGCTCGACTAGCCATGCGCATCCCACAAAACCTGCGCATGCGCATCCCACAAAACCTCGCACGTGTTTTTACTCGACTAGCCTGCGGGAAGCATCCTCTCGCACGTGTTTGTACTCGACTAGCCTGCGGGATGCATCCTCTCGCACGTGTTTTTACTCGACTAGCCTGCGGGATGCATCCTCTCGCACGTGTTTTTACTTGACTAGCCTGCGGGATGCATTCTCTCGCACGTGTTTTTACTCGTCTAGCCTGCGGGAAGCATCCTCTCGCACGTGTTTTTACCCGACTAGCATGCGGGATGCATCTTCTCGCATGTGTTTTTACTCGACTAGCCTGCGGGATGCATCCTCTCGCATGTGTTTTTACTCGACTAGCCTGCGGGATGCATCCTCTCGCACATGTTTTTACTCGACTAGCCTGCGGGATGCATTCTCTCGCACGTGTTTTTACTCGACTAGCCTGCGGGATGGATCCTCATGCACGTGTTTTTACTCGACTAGCCTGCGGGATGCATCCTCTCGCACGTGTTTTTACTCGACTAGCATGCGGGATACATCCTCTCGCACGTGTTTTTACTCGACTAGCCTGCGGGATGCATCCTCTCGCACGTGTTTTTACTCGACTAGCCTGCGGGATGGATCCTCTAGCACGTGTTTTTACTCGACTAGCCTGCGGGAAGCATCCTCTAGCACGTGTTTTTACTCGCCTAGCCTGCGGGATGCATCCTCTCTCACGTGTTTTTATCCGAATTGCCTGCGGGATGCATCCTCTCGCACGTGTTTTTACTCGACTAGCCTGCGGGAAGCATCCTCTAGCACGTGTTTCTACTCGACTAGCCTGCGGGATGCATCCTCTCGCACGTGTTTGTACTCGACTAGCCTGCGGGATGCATCCTCTCGCACGTGTTTTTACTCGACTAGCCTGCGGGATGCATCCTCTCGTACGTGTTTTTACTCGACTAGCCAGCGGGATGCATCCTCTCGCACGTGTTTTTACTCGACTAGCCTGCGGGATGCATCCTCTAGCACGTGTTTTTACTCGACTAGCCTGCGGGATGCATCCTCTAGCACGTGTTTTTACTCGACTAGCCTGCGGGATGAATCCTCTCGCACGTGTTTTTAACCGACTAGCCTGCGGGATGCATCCTCTCTCACGTGTTTTTATCCGAATAGCCTGCGGGATGCATCCTCTCGCACGTGTTTTTACTCGTCTAGCCTGCGGGATGCATCCTCTCGCACGTGTTTTTAATCGACTAGCCTGCGAGATTTATCCTCTCGCACGTGTTTTTACTCGACTAGCCTGCGGGATGCATCCTCTCGCATGTGTTTTTACTCGACAAGCCTGCGGGATGCATCCTCTCGCACGTGTTTTTACTCGACTAGCCTGCGGGATGCATCCTCTCGCACGTGTTTTTACTCGACTAGCCTGCGGGATGCATCCTCTCGCACGCGTTTCTACTCGACTAGCCTGCGGGATGCATCCTCTCGCACGTGTTTTTACTCGACTAGCCTGCGGAAGCATCCTCTAGCACGTGTTTCTACTCGACTAGCCTCCGGGATGCATCTTCTCGCACGTGTTTTTACTCGACTAGCCTGCGGGATGGATCCTCTCGCACGTGTTTTTACTCGACTAGCCTGCGGGATGCATCCTCTCGCACGTGTTTTCCCCGACTAGCATGCGGGATGCATCCTCTCGCATGTGTTTTTATTCGACTAGCCTGCGGGAAGCATCCTCTAGCACGTGTTTTTACTCGCCTAGCCTGCGGGATGCATCCTCTCTCACGTGTTTTTATCCGAATTGCCTGCGGGATGCATCCTCTCGCACGTGTTTTTACTCGACTAGCCTGCGGGAAGCATCCTCTAGCACGTGTTTCTACTCGACTAGCCTGCGGGATGCATCCTCTCGCACGTGTTTGTACTCGACTAGCCTGCGGGATGCATCCTCTCGCACGTGTTTTTACTCGACTAGCCTGCGGGATGCATACTCTCGCACGTGTTTTTACTCGACTAGCCTGCGGAATGG